>NW_026783385.1:300000-538538 GCF_949774975.1 Lagenorhynchus albirostris | reverse complement strand
AGCGCGGTGTCTTTTGGCTCCGCAGTTCTCTTTCAGTCAAGGAGGCCGTTCGACTGACTGGCAAAGGGAGTCCGCCCAGCGCTGCTTTCGCCAGTCTCTCTGACGACTGGGGCACTCAACCCAGGCAAGCCAGAGAGCAGTACGTTGCCCTTGCTATGAACGTGAAGAGCTTTCTCCAGGGGCCTGTTTCGGCTAAGGTTCCTCAGAAGCCAGGAGCCGCCGTTCCGGCACGGAGAGAAGTCATCCTGCGAAATTGGCGAACGAGCTCCTATCCTGCGTGCCCCCAGGAGCGTCGCAGAGTTAAGGCACTCCGTGGTGGAGTATGGCCTCATGGAAACCGCTGCACACCCAACTCCCCCGACGTGAAACACTGGAACTTACCTTGAGGCCTGAGGTCACCTTTCGTTCGGCCGGAGCTGAACCTGGGGTGCCGTGGGAGGAGTTCCTAGAAAGGCATTGCCAGCACGGTTTTCGCTTTGGGAGAACACGCAGCCTCGGCCCACAACGACAGTCCTGCCGTGCAGAGACGTCGGGCCGCTAGTGCTGTTCAAGGCAGCTTTGAAGCCAAGCGCAAGGCGCCTCCAAACGGGGAGAGAGCGAACTCTCCCCTCCGCGTCCCACGTTCAAGCTGAATGACGCAGCATGTTTCTCGGAAGGCTCTGCCGAGCTATCTAGTACAAGGGAGAGAGTGCCTGCCTCTGCTGAGAAAGGTTTTGACGTGGGGATTGCTGGGCAGGCGGAAGAGCGTTCCCCAGGCCGTGCAAAGTTGAGGCCTTGGTGATTCTGGATGGTCCCAAGGGTCCGGAATTGTCCCTGGGGAAGCTGTCCTTTTCCCTCTTTTTCCGGCTGGAAGTACACCTCTGGCATCCGACCGCCGTTCGGCGACGTCCTGGGGGAGACGCCCTGGTTTCACTTGTGGCGCACACTGGTGCTTCTCAGAAGAGCCCAAGTTCCTCCCTGCGGGTGGGTGGGGGGCTTGGCACACCAGCATGGAATGTAAGGCTGTTTAGAACTGCGTACCTTGAGGCCGTGTGAAGGCCGCACGAACGAGAGCTTTCGAGCGAACAGGGCAGCGCTTCGCCGTCACCGTTGCACCTTCACGGAGCTTCGTCGAACGAACGCATTTACTTCCTGGGGCTCAAACACAGCCGAGGAGTTGGAAGGCATAGAGTGAGTGCCCTTTGACAGTTGTTACAACGAACGTGAGTGCACAGTGTCTCGTGAAATACCTTGCACGGTTGAAAGCATTCCGTGAACGCATGCCCCTCCGCTCCCTCTGGCACTCCGAGGTGTTACTAACGGGGGAAATCTGGACTTTCGCTTGAGGCCGGGGTGGGGCGTGGGGACTCACAATTCTTCTGCCGGCGAGCTCCAGAGCGCTCCTGCTGGAGCTCCCAGCAAGGAACTGAGAGCAGCAGGCCTCACACGAGTCAACTCAGACTTCTTCTGTCACGAGTAAACTCAGACTTCTTCTTATGTGAGGCCTTCCGGCAGCAAAGCGAAGGTGCGCGCGAGGAGTGTGCTTCAGGCAGCTTCGGACCCGCCGCTGTCTCGTCTACCACGGAGGGGAATCAGGTTTGGCCAGGGTCGCCCAGCTTCATACCTGAGCTCCTACCGGTATCCTCAGTGGTTTCTGATTACCTCAAGAAAACACACGGGAGGGACAGGGCCCTTCCGTGGAGGCCCTTTTGGGCACAGGGACCTCTGCGTGGGATCTAGTGGGTAAGTATGGCAGTACCTTAGGTACGCCTCAGTGACCAAGGCTCTCTGGCTCACGCCTAGCCGAGTAAAGAAGTGTGGCAAACGTACGTACTGCTCCTCAGGCTGGGCCCACAGCCTAGCTTTCGCTTCTGTGAGAGTGCTGTCCCGAGTCTCTTCCTGGAGCCAGTCATCAGCGCGGTGTCTTTTGGCTCCGCAGTTCTCTTTCAGTCAAGGAGGCCGTTCGACTGACTGGCAAAGGGAGTCCGCCCAGCGCTGCTTTCGCCAGTCTCTCTGACGACTGGGGCACTCAACCCAGGCAAGCCAGAGAGCAGTACGTTGCCCTTGCTATGAACGTGAAGAGCTTTCTCCAGGGGCCTGTTTCGGCTAAGGTTCCTCAGAAGCCAGGAGCCGCCGTTCCGGCACGGAGAGAAGTCATCCTGCGAAATTGGCGAACGAGCTCCTATCCTGCGTGCCCCCAGGAGCGTCGCAGAGTTAAGGCACTCCGTGGTGGAGTATGGCCTCATGGAAACCGCTGCACACCCAACTCCCCCGACGTGAAACACTGGAACTTACCTTGAGGCCTGAGGTCACCTTTCGTTCGGCCGGAGCTGAACCTGGGGTGCCGTGGGAGGAGTTCCTAGAAAGGCATTGCCAGCACGGTTTTCGCTTTGGGAGAACACGCAGCCTCGGCCCACAACGACAGTCCTGCCGTGCAGAGACGTCGGGCCGCTAGTGCTGTTCAAGGCAGCTTTGAAGCCAAGCGCAAGGCGCCTCCAAACGGGGAGAGAGCGAACTCTCCCCTCCGCGTCCCACGTTCAAGCTGAATGACGCAGCATGTTTCTCGGAAGGCTCTGCCGAGCTATCTAGTACAAGGGAGAGAGTGCCTGCCTCTGCTGAGAAAGGTTTTGACGTGGGGATTGCTGGGCAGGCGGAAGAGCGTTCCCCAGGCCGTGCAAAGTTGAGGCCTTGGTGATTCTGGATGGTCCCAAGGGTCCGGAATTGTCCCTGGGGAAGCTGTCCTTTTCCCTCTTTTTCCGGCTGGAAGTACACCTCTGGCATCCGACCGCCGTTCGGCGACGTCCTGGGGGAGACGCCCTGGTTTCACTTGTGGCGCACACTGGTGCTTCTCAGAAGAGCCCAAGTTCCTCCCTGCGGGTGGGTGGGGGGGCTTGGCACACCAGCATGGAATGTAAGGCTGTTTAGAACTGCGTACCTTGAGGCCGTGTGAAGGCCGCACGAACGAGAGCTTTCGAGCGAACAGGGCAGCGCTTCGCCGTCACCGTTGCACCTTCACGGAGCTTCGTCGAACGAACGCATTTACTTCCTGGGGCTCAAACACAGCCGAGGAGTTGGAAGGCATAGAGTGAGTGCCCTTTGACAGTTGTTACAACGAACGTGAGTGCACAGTGTCTCGTGAAATACCTTCCACGGTTGAAAGCATTCCGTGAACGCATGCCCCTCCGCTCCCTCTGGAACTCCGAGGTGTTACTAACGGGGGAAATCTGGACTTTCGCTTGAGGCCGGGGTGGGGCGGGGGGACTCACAATTCTCCTGCCGGCGAGCTCCAGAGCGCTCCTGCTGGAGCTCCCAGCAAGGAACTGAGAGCAGCAGGCCTCACACGAGTCAACTCAGACTTCTTCTGTCACGAGTAAACTCAGACTTCTTATGTGAGGCCTTATGGCAGCAAAGCGAAGGTGCGCGCGAGGAGTGTGCTTCAGGCAGCTTCGGACCCGCCACTGTCTCGTCTACCACGGAGGGGAATCAGGTTTGGCCAGGTTCGCCCAGCTTCATACCTGAGCTCCTACCGGTATCCTCAGTGGTTTCTGATTACCTCAAGGAAACACACGGGAGGGACAGGACCCTTCCGTGGAGGCCCTTTTGGGCACAGGGACCTCTGCGTGGGATCTAGTGGGTAAGTATGGCAGTACCTTAGATAGGCCTCAGTGACCAAGGCTGTCGTCTGGCTCATGCCTTAGCTGTGTTAAGTGTGGAAAACGTGCTGGTCCTCAGGCTGGGCCCACAGCCTAGCTTTCGCTTCTGTGAGAGTGCTGTCCCGAGTCTCTTCCTGGAGCCAGTCATCAGCGCGGTGTCTTTTGGCTCCGCAGTTCTCTTTCAGTCAAGGAGGCCGTTCGACTGACTGGCAAAGGGAGTCCGCCCAGCGCTGCTTTCGCCAGTCTCTCTGACGACTGGGCCACTCAACCTGGTCAACCCAGAGAGGAGTACACTGCCCTAGCTATGAATGTGACGAGCTCTCTCCAGGGGCCTGCTTACGCTAAGGGTCCTCAGAAGCCAGAGGCCGCCGTTCCGGCACGGAGAGAGGTCATCATGCGAAACTGGTGAATGGGCTCCTACCCTGTGTGTCCCCAGGAGCGTCGCAGGGTTAAGGCACTCCGTGGTGGAGTGTGGCCTCATTGGAGACCCCCGCACACCCAAGTCCCCTGACGTGAAACACTGGAACTTCACCTTGAGGCCTGAGGTCACCTTTCGTTCGGCCGGAGCTGAACCTGGGGTGCCGTGGGAGGAGTTCCTAGAAAGGCATTGCCAGCACGGTTTTCGCTTTGGGAGAACACGCAGCCTCGGCCCACAACGACAGTCCTGCCGTGCAGAGACGTCGGGCCGCTAGTGCTGTTCAAGGCAGCTTTGAAGCCAAGCGCAAGGCGCCTCCAAACGGGGAGAGAGCGAACTCTCCCCTCCGCGTCCCACGTTCAAGCTGAATGACGCAGCATGTTTCTCGGAAGGCTCTGCCCAGCTATCTAGTACAAGGGAGAGAGTGCCTGCCTCTGCTGAGAAAGGTTTTGACGTGGGGATTGCTGGACAGGCGGAAGAGCGTTCCCCAGGCCGTGCAAAGTTGAGGCCTTGGTGATTCTGGATGGTCCCAAGGGTCCGGAATTGTCCCTGGGGAAGCTGTCCTTTTCCCTCTTTTTCCGGCTGGAAGTACACCTCTGGCATCCGACCGCCGTTCGGCGACGTCCTGGGGGAGACGCCCTGGTTTCACTTGTGGCGCACACTGGTGCTTCTCAGAAGAGCCCAAGTTCCTCCCTGCGGGTGGGTGGGGGGCTTGGCACACCAGCATGGAATGTAAGGCTGTTTAGAACTGCGTACCTTGAGGCCGTGTGAAGGCCGCACGAACGAGAGCTTTCGAGCGAACAGGGCAGCGCTTCGCCGTCACCGTTGCACCTTCACGGAGCTTCGTCGAACGAACGCATTTACTTCCTGGGGCTCAAACACAGCCGAGGAGTTGGAAGGCATAGAGTGAGTGCCCTTTGACAGTTGTTACAACGAACGTGAGTGCACAGTGTCTCGTGAAATACCTTCCACGGTTGAAAGCATTCCGTGAACGCATGCCCCTCCGCTCCCTCTGGCACTCCGAGGTGTTACTAACGGGGGAAATCTGGACTTTCGCTTGAGGCCGGGGTGGGGCGGGGGGACTCACAATTCTTCTGCCGGCGAGCTCCAGAGCGCTCCTGCTGGAGCTCCCAGCAAGGAACTGAGAGCAGCAGGCCTCACACGAGTCAACTCAGACTTCTTCTGTCACGAGTAAACTCAGACTCCTTATGTGAGGCCTTCCGGCGGCAAAGAGAAGGTGCGCGCGAGGAGTGTGCTTCAGGCAGCGTCGGACCCGCCACTGTCTCGTCTACCACGGAGGGGAATCAGGTTTGGCCAGGGTCGCCCAGCTTCATACCTGAGCTCCTACCGGTATCCTCAGTGGTTTCCGATTACCTCAAGGAAACACAACGGGAGGGACAGGGCCCTTCCGTGGAGGCCCTTTTGGGCACAGGGACCTCTGCGTGGGATCTACTGGGTAAGTATGGCAGTACCTTAGGTAGGCCTCAGTGACCAAGGCTCTCTGGCTCACGCCTAGCCGTGTAAATAAGTGTGGCAAACGTACGTACTGCTGCTCCTCAGGCTGGGCCCACAGCCTAGCTTTCGCGTCTGTGAGAGTGCTGTCCCGAGTCTCTTCCTGGAGCCAGTCATCAGCGCGGTGTCTTTTGGCTCCGCAGTTCTCTTTCAGTCAAGGAGGCCGTTCGACTGACTGGCAAAGGGAGTCCGCCCAGCGCTGCTTTCGCCAGTCTCTCTGACGACTGGGCCACTCAACCTGGGCACCCCAGAGAGGAGTACACTGCCCTAGCTATGAATGTGACGAGCTGTCTCCAGGGGCCTGCTTACGCTAAGGTTCCTCAGAAGCCAGAGGCCGCCGTTCCGGCACGGAGAGAGGTCATCATGCGAAACTGGTGAATGGGCTCCTACCCTGTGTGTCCCCAGGAGCGTCGCAGGGTTAAGGCACTCCGTGGTGGAGTGTGGCCTCATTGGAGACCCCTGCACACCCAAGTCCCCTGACGTGAAACACTGGAACTTCACCTTGAGGCCTGAGGTCACCTTTCGTTCGGCCGGAGCTGAACCTGGGGTGCCGTGGGAGGAGTTCCTAGAAAGGCATTGCCAGCACGGTTTTCGCTTTGGGAGAACACGCAGCCTCGGCCCACAACGACAGTCCTGCCGTGCAGAGACGTCGGGCCGCTAGTGCTGTTCAAGGCAGCTTTGAAGCCAAGCGCAAGGCGCCTCCAAACGGGGAGAGAGCGAACTCTCCCCTCCGCGTCCCACGTTCAAGCTGAATGACGCAGCATGTTTCTCGGAAGGCTCTGCCGAGCTATCTAGTACAAGCGAGAGAGTGCCTGCCTCTGCTGAGAAAGGTTTTGACGTGGGGATTGCTGGACAGGCGGAAGAGCGTTCCCCAGGCCGTGCAAAGTTGAGGCCTTGGTGATTCTGGATGGTCCCAAGGGTCCGGGATTGTCCCTGGGGAAGCTGTCCTTTTCCCTCTTTTTCCGGCTGGAAGTACACCTCTGGCATCCGACCGCCGTTCGGCGACGTCCTGGGGGAGACGCCCTGGTTTCACTTGTGGCGCACACTGGTGCTTCTCAGAAGAGCCCAAGTTCCTCCCTGCGGGTGGGTGGGGGGCTTGGCACACCAGCATGGAATGTAAGGCTGTTTAGAACTGCGTACCTTGAGGCCGTGTGAAGGCCGCACGAACGAGAGCTTTCGAGCGAACAGGGCAGCGCTTCGCCGTCACCGTTGCACCTTCACGGAGCTTCGTCGAACGAACGCATTTACTTCCTGGGGCTCAAACACAGCCGAGGAGTTGGAAGGCATAGAGTGAGTGCCCTTTGACAGTTGTTACAACGAACGTGAGTGCACAGTGTCTCGTGAAATACCTTCCACGGTTGAAAGCATTCCGTGAACGCATGCCCCTCCGCTCCCTCTGGCACTCCGAGGTGTTACTAACGGGGGAAATCTGGACTTTTGCTTGAGGCCGGGGTGGGGCGGGGGGACTCACAATTCTTCTGCCGGCGAGCTCCAGAGCGCTCCTGCTGGAGCTCCCAGCAAGGAACTGAGAGCAGCAGGCCTCACACGAGTCAACTCAGACTTCTTCTGTCACGAGTAAACTCAGACTTCTTATGTGAGGCCTTCCGGCAGCAAAGCGAAGGTGCGCGCGAGGAGTGTGCTTCAGGCAGCTTCGGACCCGCCACTGTCTCGTCTACCACGGAGGGGAATCAGGTTTGGCCAGGGTCGCCCAGCTTCATACCTGAGCTCCTACCGGTATCCTCAGTGGTTTCTGATTACCTCAAGGAAACCCACGGGAGGGACAGGGCCCTTCCGTGGAGGCCCTTTTGGGCACAGGGACCTCTGCGTGGGATCTAGTGGGTAAGTATGGCAGTACCTTAGATAGGCCTCAGTGACCAAGGCTGTCGTCTGGCTCATGCCTTAGCTGTGTTAAGTGTGGAAAACGTGCTGGTCCTCAGGCTGGGCCCACAGCCTAGCTTTCGCTTCTGTGAGAGTGCTGTCCCGAGTCTCCTCCTGGAGCCAGTCGTCAGCACGGTGCCTTTTGGCACTGCAGTTCTCTTTCAGTCAAGGAGGCCGTGCGACTGGCAAAGGGAGTCTGCGCAGCACTGCCTTCGCGAGGCTCTTTGACGACTGGGGCACTCAACCCAGGCAAGCCAGAGAGCAGTACGTTGCCCTTGCTATGAACGTGAAGAGCTTTCTCCAGGGGCCTGTTTAGGCTAAGGTTCCTCAGAAGCCAGGAGCCGCCGTTCCGGCACGGAGAGAAGTCATCCTGCGAAATTGGCGAACGAGCTCCTATCCTGTGTGCCCCCAGGAGCGTCGCAGAGTTAAGGCACTCCGTGGTGGAGTATGGCCTCATGGAAACCGCTGCACACCCAACTCCCCCGACGTGAAACACTGGAACTTACCTTGAGGCCTGAGGTCACCTTTCGTTCGGCCGGAGCTGAACCTGGGGTGCCGTGGGAGGAGTTCCTAGAAAGGCATTGCCAGCACGGTTTTCGCTTTGGGAGAACACGCAGCCTCGGCCCACAACGACAGTCCTGCCGTGCAGAGACGTCGGGCCGCTAGTGCTGTTCAAGGCAGCTTTGAAGCCAAGCGCAAGGCGCCTCCAAACGGGGAGAGAGCGAACTCTCCCCTCCGCGTCCCACGTTCAAGCTGAATGACGCAGCATGTTTCTCGGAAGGCTCTGCCGAGCTATCTAGTACAAGGGAGAGAGTGCCTGCCTCTGCTGAGACTGGTTTTGACGTGGGGATTGCTGGGCAGGCGGAAGAGCGTTCCCCAGGCCGTGCAAAGTTGAGGCCTTGGTGATTCTGGATGGTCCCAAGGGTCCGGAATTGTCCCTGGGGAAGCTGTCCTTTTCCCTCTTTTTCCGGCTGGAAGTACACCTCTGGCATCCGACCGCCGTTCGGCGACGTCCTGGGGGAGACGCCCTGGTTTCACTTGTGGCGCACACTGGTGTTTCTCAGAAGAGCCCAAGTTCCTCCCTGCGGGTGGGTGGGGGGGCTTGGCACACCAGCATGGAATGTAAGGCTGTTTAGAACTGCGTACCTTGAGGCCGTGTGAAGGCCGCACGAACGAGAGCTTTCGAGCGAACAGGGCAGCGCTTCGCCGTCACCGTTGCACCTTCACGGAGCTTCGTCGAACGAACGCATTTACTTCCTGGGGCTCAAACACAGCCGAGGAGTTGGAAGGCATAGAGTGAGTGCCCTTTGACAGTTGTTACAACGAACGTGAGTGCACAGTGTCTCGTGAAATACCTTGCACGGTTGAAAGCATTCCGTGAACGCATGCCCCTCCGCTCCCTCTGGCACTCCGAGGTGTTACTAATGGCGGAAATCTGGACTTTTGCTTGAGGCCGGGGTGGGGCGGGGGGACTCACAATTCTTCTGCCGGCGAGCTCCAGAGCGCTCCTGCTGGAGCTCCCAGCAAGGAACTGAGAGCAGCAGGCCTCACACGAGTCAACTCAGACTTCTTCTGTCACGAGTAAACTCAGACTTCTTATGTGAGGCCTTCCGGCAGCAAAGCGAAGGTGCGCGCGAGGAGTGTGCTTCAGGCAGCTTCGGACCCGCCACTGTCTCGTCTACCACGGAGGGGAATCAGGTTTGGCCAGGGTCGCCCAGCTTCATACCTGAGCTCCTACCGGTATCCTCAGTGGTTTCTGATTACCTCAAGGAAACCCACGGGAGGGACAGGGCCCTTCCGTGGAGGCCCTTTTGGGCACAGGGACCTCTGCGTGGGATCTAGTGGGTAAGTATGGCAGTACCTTAGATAGGCCTCAGTGACCAAGGCTGTCGTCTGGCTCATGCCTTAGCTGTGTTAAGTGTGGAAAACGTGCTGGTCCTCAGGCTGGGCCCACAGCCTAGCTTTCGCTTCTGTGAGAGTGCTGTCCCGAGTCTCCTCCTGGAGCCAGTCGTCAGCACGGTGCCTTTGGGCACTGCAGTTCTCTTTCAGTCAAGGAGGCCGTGCGACTGGCAAAGGGAGTCTGCGCAGCACTGCCTTCGCGAGGCTCTTTGACGACTGGGGCACTCAACCCAGGCAAGCCAGAGAGCAGTACGTTGCCCTTGCTATGAACGTGAAGAGCTTTCTCCAGGGGCCTGTTTAGGCTAAGGTTCCTCAGAAGCCAGGAGCCGCCGTTCCGGCACGGAGAGAAGTCATCCTGCGAAATTGGCGAACGAGCTCCTATCCTGTGTGCCCCCAGGAGCGTCGCAGAGTTAAGGCACTCCGTGGTGGAGTATGGCCTCATGGAAACCGCTGCACACCCAACTCCCCCGACGTGAAACACTGGAACTTACCTTGAGGCCTGAGGTCACCTTTCGTTCGGCCGGAGCTGAACCTGGGGTGCCGTGGGAGGAGTTCCTAGAAAGGCATTGCCAGCACGGTTTTCGCTTTGGGAGAACACGCAGCCTCGGCCCACAACGACAGTCCTGCCGTGCAGAGACGTCGGGCCGCTAGTGCTGTTCAAGGCAGCTTTGAAGCCAAGCGCAAGGCGCCTCCAAACGGGGAGAGAGCGAACTCTCCCCTCCGCGTCCCACGTTCAAGCTGAATGACGCAGCATGTTTCTCGGAAGGCTCTGCCGAGCTATCTGGTACAAGGGAGAGAGTGCCTGCCTCTGCTGAGACTGGTTTTGACGTGGGGATCGCTGGGCAGGCGGAAGAGCGTTCCCCAGGCCGTGCAAAGTTGAGGCCTTGGTGATTCTGGATGGTCCCAAGGGTCCGGAATTGTCCCTGGGGAAGCTGTCCTTTTCCCTCTTTTTCCGGCTGGAAGTACACCTCTGGCATCCGACCGCCGTTCGGCGACGTCCTGGGGGAGACGCCCTGGTTTCACTTGTGGCGCACACTGGTGTTTCTCAGAAGAGCCCAAGTTCCTCCCTGCGGGTGGGTGGGGGGGCTTGGCACACCAGCATGGAATGTAAGGCTGTTTAGAACTGCGTACCTTGAGGCCGTGTGAAGGCCGCACGAACGAGAGCTTTCGAGCGAACAGGGCAGCGCTTCGCCGTCACCGTTGCACCTTCACGGAGCTTCGTCGAACGAACGCATTTACTTCCTGGGGCTCAAACACAGCCGAGGAGTTGGAAGGCATACAGTGAGTGCCCTTTGACAGTTGTTACAACGAACGTGAGTGCACAGTGTCTCGTGAAATACCTTGCACGGTTGAAAGCATTCCGTGAACGCATGCCCCTCCGCTCCCTCTGGCACTCCGAGGTGTTACTAACGGGGGAAATCTGGACTTTCGCTTGAGGCCGGGGTGGGGCGGGGGAACTCACAATTCTTCTGCCGGCGAGCTCCAGAGCGCTCCTGCTGGAGCTCCCAGCAAGGAACTGAGAGCAGCAGGCCTCACACGAGTCAACTCAGACTTCTTCTGTCACGAGTAAACTCAGACTTCTTATGTGAGGCCTTCCGGCAGCAAAGCGAAGGTGCGCGCGAGGAGTGTGCTTCAGGCAGCTTCGGACCCGCCGCTGTCTCGTCTACCACGGAGGGGAATCAGGTTTGGCCAGGGTCGCCCAGCTTCATACCTGAGCTCCTACCGGTATCCTCAGTGGTTTCTGATTACCTCAAGAAAACACACGGGAGGGACAGGGCCCTTCCGTGGAGGCCCTTTTGGGCACAGGGACCTCTGCGTGGGATCTAGTGGGTAAGTATGGCAGTACCTTAGGTAGGCCTCAGTGACCAAGGCTCTCTGGCTCACGCCTAGCCGTGTAAAGAAGTGTGGCAAACGTACGTACTGCTCCTCAGGCTGGGCCCACAGCCTAGCTTTCGCTTCTGTGAGAGTGCTGTCCCGAGTCTCTTCCTGGAGCCAGTCATCAGCGCGGTGTCTTTTGGCTCCGCAGTTCTCTTTCAGTCAAGGAGGCCGTTCGACTGACTGGCAAAGGGAGTCCGCCCAGCGCTGCTTTCGCCAGTCTCTCTGACGACTGGGGCACTCAACCCAGGCAAGCCAGAGAGCAGTACGTTGCCCTTGCTATGAACGTGAAGAGCTTTCTCCAGGGGCCTGTTTAGGCTAAGGTTCCTCAGAAGCCAGGAGCCGCCGTTCCGGCACGGAGAGAAGTCATCCTGCGAAATTGGCGAACGAGCTCCTATCCTGCGTGCCCCCAGGAGCGTCGCAGAGTTAAGGCACTCCGTGGTGGAGTATGGCCTCATGGAAACCGCTGCACACCCAACTCCCCCGACGTGAAACACTGGAACTTACCTTGAGGCCTGAGGTCACCTTTCGTTCGGCCGGAGCTGAACCTGGGGTGCCGTGGGAGGAGTTCCTAGAAAGGCATTGCCAGCACGGTTTTCGCTTTGGGAGAACACGCAGCCTCGGCCCACAACGACAGTCCTGCCGTGCAGAGACGTCGGGCCGCTAGTGCTGTTCAAGGCAGCTTTGAAGCCAAGCGCAAGGCGCCTCCAAACGGGGAGAGAGCGAACTCTCCCCTCCGCGTCCCACGTTCAAGCTGAATGACGCAGCATGTTTCTCGGAAGGCTCTGCCCAGCTATCTAGTACAAGGGAGAGAGTGCCTGCCTCTGCTGAGAAAGGTTTTGACGTGGGGATTGCTGGACAGGCGGAAGAGCGTTCCCCAGGCTGTGCAAAGTTGAGGCCTTGGTGATTCTGGATGGTCCCAAGGGTCCGGAATTGTCCCTGGGGAAGCTGTCCTTTTCCCTCTTTTTCCGGCTGGAAGTACACCTCTGGCATCCGACCGCCGTTCGGCGACGTCCTGGGGGAGACGCCCTGGTTTCACTTGTGGCGCACACTGGTGCTTCTCAGAAGAGCCCAAGTTCCTCCCTGCGGGTGGGTGGGGGGCTTGGCACACCAGCATGGAATGTAAGGCTGTTTAGAACTGCGTACCTTGAGGCCGTGTGAAGGCCGCACGAACGAGAGCTTTCGAGCGAACAGGGCAGCGCTTCGCCGTCACCGTTGCACCTTCACGGAGCTTCGTCGAACGAACGCATTTACTTCCTGGGGCTCAAACACAGCCGAGGAGTTGGAAGGCATAGAGTGAGTGCCCTTTGACAGTTGTTACAACGAACGTGAGTGCACAGTGTCTCGTGAAATACCTTCCACGGTTGAAAGCATTCCGTGAACGCATGCCCCTCCGCTCCCTCTGGCACTCCGAGGTGTTACTAACGGGGGAAATCTGGACTTTCGCTTGAGGCCGGGGTGGGGCGGGGGGACTCACAATTCTTCTGCCGGCGAGCTCCAGAGCGCTCCTGCTGGAGCTCCCAGCAAGGAACTGAGAGCAGCAGGCCTCACACGAGTCAACTCAGACTTCTTCTGTCACGAGTAAACTCAGACTCCTTATGTGAGGCCTTCCGGCGGCAAAGAGAAGGTGCGCGCGAGGAGTGTGCTTCAGGCAGCGTCGGACCCGCCACTGTCTCGTCTACCACGGAGGGGAATCAGGTTTGGCCAGGGTCGCCCAGCTTCATACCTGAGCTCCTACCGGTATCCTCAGTGGTTTCCGATTACCTCAAGGAAACACAACGGGAGGGACAGGGCCCTTCCGTGGAGGCCCTTTTGGGCACAGGGACCTCTGCGTGGGATCTACTGGGTAAGTATGGCAGTACCTTAGGTAGGCCTCAGTGACCAAGGCTCTCTGGCTCACGCCTAGCCGTGTAAAGAAGTGTGGCAAACGTACGTACTGCTGCTCCTCAGGCTGGGCCCACAGCCTAGCTTTCGCGTCTGTGAGAGTGCTGTCCCGAGTCTCTTCCTGGAGCCAGTCATCAGCGCGGTGTCTTTTGGCTCCGCAGTTCTCTTTCAGTCAAGGAGGCCGTTCGACTGACTGGCAAAGGGAGTCCGCCCAGCGCTGCTTTCGCCAGTCTCTCTGACGACTGGGCCACTCAACCTGGGCACCCCAGAGAGGAGTACACTGCCCTAGCTATGAATGTGACGAGCTGTCTCCAGGGGCCTGCTTACGCTAAGGTTCCTCAGAAGCCAGAGGCCGCCGTTCCGGCACGGAGAGAGGTCATCATGCGAAACTGGTGAATGGGCTCCTACCCTGTGTGTCCCCAGGAGCGTCGCAGGGTTAAGGCACTCCGTGGTGGAGTATGGCCTCATTGGAGACCCCTGCACACCCAAGTCCCCTGACGTGAAACACTGGAACTTCACCTTGAGGCCTGAGGTCACCTTTCGTTCGGCCGGAGCTGAACCTGGGGTGCCGTGGGAGGAGTTCCTAGAAAGGCATTGCCAGCACGGTTTTCGCTTTGGGAGAACACGCAGCCTCGGCCCACAACGACAGTCCTGCCGTGCAGAGACGTCGGGCCGCTAGTGCTGTTCAAGGCAGCTTTGAAGCCAAGCGCAAGGCGCCTCCAAACGGGGAGAGAGCGAACTCTCCCCTCCGCGTCCCACGTTCAAGCTGAATGACGCAGCATGTTTCTCGGAAGGCTCTGCCGAGCTATCTAGTACAAGCGAGAGAGTGCCTGCCTCTGCTGAGAAAGGTTTTGACGTGGGGATTGCTGGACAGGCGGAAGAGCGTTCCCCAGGCCGTGCAAAGTTGAGGCCTTGGTGATTCTGGATGGTCCCAAGGGTCCGGAATTGTCCCTGGGGAAGCTGTCCTTTTCCCTCTTTTTCCGGCTGGAAGTACACCTCTGGCATCCGACCGCCGTTCGGCGACGTCCTGGGGGAGACGCCCTGGTTTCACTTGTGGCGCACACTGGTGCTTCTCAGAAGAGCCCAAGTTCCTCCCTGCGGGTGGGTGGGGGGCTTGGCACACCAGCATGGAATGTAAGGCTGTTTAGAACTGCGTACCTTGAGGCCGTGTGAAGGCCGCACGAACGAGAGCTTTCGAGCGAACAGGGCAGCGCTTCGCCGTCACCGTTGCACCTTCACGGAGCTTCGTCGAACGAACGCATTTACTTCCTGGGGCTCAAACACAGCCGAGGAGTTGGAAGGCATAGAGTGAGTGCCCTTTGACAGTTGTTACAACGAACGTGAGTGCACAGTGTCTCGTGAAATACCTTCCACGGTTGAAAGCATTCCGTGAACGCATGCCCCTCCGCTCCCTCTGGCACTCCGAGGTGTTACTAACGGGGGAAATCTGGACTTTCGCTTGAGGCCGGGGTGGGGCGGGGGGACTCACAATTCTTCTGCCGGCGAGCTCCAGAGCGCTCCTGCTGGAGCTCCCAGCAAGGAACTGAGAGCAGCAGGCCTCACACGAGTCAACTCAGACTTCTTCTGTCACGAGTAAACTCAGACTTCTTATGTGAGGCCTTCCGGCAGCAAAGCGAAGGTGCGCGCGAGGAGTGTGCTTCAGGCAGCTTCGGACCCGCCACTGTCTCGTCTACCACGGAGGGGAATCAGGTTTGGCCAGGGTCGCCCAGCTTCATACCTGAGCTCCTACCGGTATCCTCAGTGGTTTCTGATTACCTCAAGGAAACACACGGGAGGGACAGGGCCCTTCCGTGGAGGCCCTTTTGGGCACAGGGACCTCTGCGTGGGATCTAGTGGGTAAGTATGGCAGTACCTTAGATAGGCCTCAGTGACCAAGGCTGTCGTCTGGCTCATGCCTTAGCTGTGTTAAGTGTGGAAAACGTGCTGGTCCTCAGGCTGGGCCCACAGCCTAGCTTTCGCTTCTGTGAGAGTGCTGTCCCGAGTCTCCTCCTGGAGCCAGTCGTCAGCACGGTGCCTTTTGGCACTGCAGTTCTCTTTCAGTCAAGGAGGCCGTGCGACTGGCAAAGGGAGTCTGCGCAGCACTGCCTTCGCGAGGCTCTTTGACGACTGGGGCACTCAACCCAGGCAAGCCAGAGAGCAGTACGTTGCCCTTGCTATGAACGTGAAGAGCTTTCTCCAGGGGCCTGTTTAGGCTAAGGTTCCTCAGAAGCCAGGAGCCGCCGTTCCGGCACGGAGAGAAGTCATCCTGCGAAATTGGCGAACGAGCTCCTATCCTGTGTGCCCCCAGGAGCGTCGCAGAGTTAAGGCACTCCGTGGTGGAGTATGGCCTCATGGAAACCGCTGCACACCCAACTCCCCCGACGTGAAACACTGGAACTTACCTTGAGGCCTGAGGTCACCTTTCGTTCGGCCGGAGCTGAACCTGGGGTGCCGTGGGAGGAGTTCCTAGAAAGGCATTGCCAGCACGGTTTTCGCTTTGGGAGAACACGCAGCCTCGGCCCACAACGACAGTCCTGCCGTGCAGAGACGTCGGGCCGCTAGTGCTGTTCAAGGCAGCTTTGAAGCCAAGCGCAAGGCGCCTCCAAACGGGGAGAGAGCGAACTCTCCCCTCCGCGTCCCACGTTCAAGCTGAATGACGCAGCATGTTTCTCGGAAGGCTCTGCCGAGCTATCTAGTACAAGGGAGAGAGTGCCTGCCTCTGCTGAGAAAGGTTTTGACGTGGGGATTGCTGGACAGGCGGAAGAGCGTTCCCCAGGCCGTGCAAAGTTGAGGCCTTGGTGATTCTGGATGGTCCCAAGGGTCCGGAATTGTCCCTGGGGAAGCTGTCCTTTTCCCTCTTTTTCCGGCTGGAAGTACACCTCTGGCATCCGACCGCCGTTCGGCGACGTCCTGGGGGAGACGCCCTGGTTTCACTTGTGGCGCACACTGGTGTTTCTCAGAAGAGCCCAAGTTCCTCCCTGCGAGTGGGTGGGGGGCTTGGCACACCAGCATGGAATGTAAGGCTGTTTAGAACTGCGTACCTTGAGGCCGTGTGAAGGCCGCACGAACGAGAGCTTTCGAGCGAACAGGGCAGCGCTTCGCCGTCACCGTTGCACCTTCACGGAGCTTCGTCGAACGAACGCATTTACTTCCTGGGGCTCAAACACAGCCGAGGAGTTGGAAGGCAAACAGTGAGTGCCCTTTGACAGTTGTTACAACGAACGTGAGTGCACAGTGTCTCGTGAAATACCTTCCACGGTTGAAAGCATTCCGTGAACGCATGCCCCTTCGCTCCCTCTGGCACTCCGAGGTGTTACTAACGGGGGAAATCTGGACTTTCGCTTGAGGCCGGGGTGGGGCGGGGGGACTCACAATTCTTCTGCCGGCGAGCTCCAGAGCGCTCCTGCTGGAGCTCCCAGCAAGGAACTGAGAGCAGCAGGCCTCACACGAGTCAACTCAGACTTCTTCTGTCACGAGTAAACTCAGACTCCTTATGTGAGGCCTTCCGGCAGCAAAGCGAAGGTGCGCGCGAGGAGTGTGCTTCAGGCAGCTTCGGACCCGCCACTGTCTCGTCTACCACGGAGGGGAATCAGGTTTGGCCAGGGTCGCCCAGCTTCATACCTGAGCTCCTACCGGTATCCTCAGTGGTTTCTGATTACCTCAAGGAAACACACGGGAGGGACAGGACCCTTCCGTGGAGGCCCTTTTGGGCACAGGGACCTCTGCGTGGGATCTAGTGGGTAAGTATGGCAGTACCTTAGATAGGCCTCAGTGACCAAGGCTGTCGTCTGGCTCATGCCTTAGCTGTGTTAAGTGTGGAAAACGTGCTGGTCCTCAGGCTGGGCCCACAGCCTAGCTTTCGCTTCTGTGAGAGTGCTGTCCCGAGTCTCCTCCTGGAGCCAGTCGTCAGCACGGTGCCTTTGGGCACTGCAGTTCTCTTTCAGTCAAGGAGGCCGTGCGACTGGCAAAGGGAGTCTGCGCAGCACTGCCTTCGCGAGGCTCTTTGACGACTGGGGCACTCAACCCAGGCAAGCCAGAGAGCAGTACGTTGCCCTTGCTATGAACGTGAAGAGCTTTCTCCAGGGGCCTGTTTAGGCTAAGGTTCCTCAGAAGCCAGGAGCCGCCGTTCCGGCACGGAGAGAAGTCATCCTGCGAAATTGGCGAACGAGCTCCTATCCTGTGTGCCCCCAGGAGCGTCGCAGAGTTAAGGCACTCCGTGGTGGAGTATGGCCTCATGGAAACCGCTGCACACCCAACTCCCCCGACGTGAAACACTGGAACTTACCTTGAGGCCTGAGGTCACCTTTCGTTCGGCCGGAGCTGAACCTGGGGTGCCGTGGGAGGAGTTCCTAGAAAGGCATTGCCAGCACGGTTTTCGCTTTGGGAGAACACGCAGCCTCGGCCCACAACGACAGTCCTGCCGTGCAGAGACGTCGGGCCGCTAGTGCTGTTCAAGGCAGCTTTGAAGCCAAGCGCAAGGCGCCTCCAAACGGGGAGAGAGCGAACTCTCCCCTCCGCGTCCCACGTTCAAGCTGAATGACGCAGCATGTTTCTCGGAAGGCTCTGCCCAGCTATCTAGTACAAGGGAGAGAGTGCCTGCCTCTGCTGAGAAAGGTTTTGACGTGGGGATTGCTGGACAGGCGGAAGAGCGTTCCCCAGGCCGTGCAAAGTTGAGGCCTTGGTGATTCTGGATGGTCCCAAGGGTCCGGAATTGTCCCTGGGGAAGCTGTCCTTTTCCCTCTTTTTCCGGCTGGAAGTACACCTCTGGCATCCGACCGCCGTTCGGCGACGTCCTGGGGGAGACGCCCTGGTTTCACTTGTGGCGCACACTGGTGCTTCTCAGAAGAGCCCAAGTTCCTCCCTGCGGGTGGGTGGGGGGCTTGGCACACCAGCATGGAATGTAAGGCTGTTTAGAACTGCGTACCTTGAGGCCGTGTGAAGGCCGCACGAACGAGAGCTTTCGAGCGAACAGGGCAGCGCTTCGCCGTCACCGTTGCACCTTCACGGAGCTTCGTCGAACGAACGCATTTACTTCCTGGGGCTCAAACACAGCCGAGGAGTTGGAAGGCATAGAGTGAGTGCCCTTTGACAGTTGTTACAACGAACGTGAGTGCACAGTGTCTCGTGAAATACCTTGCACGGTTGAAAGCATTCCGTGAACGCATGCCCCTCCGCTCCCTCTGGCACTCCGAGGTGTTACTAACGGGGGAAATCTGGACTTTCGCTTGAGGCCGGGGTGGGGCGTGGGGACTCACAATTCTTCTGCCGGCGAGCTCCAGAGCGCTCCTGCTGGAGCTCCCAGCAAGGAACTGAGAGCAGCAGGCCTCACACGAGTCAACTCAGACTTCTTCTGTCACGAGTAAACTCAGACTTCTTATGTGAGGCCTTCCGGCAGCAAAGCGAAGGTGCGCGCGAGGAGTGTGCTTCAGGCAGCTTCGGACCCGCCGCTGTCTCGTCTACCACGGAGGGGAATCAGGTTTGGCCAGGGTCGCCCAGCTTCATACCTGAGCTCCTACCGGTATCCTCAGTGGTTTCTGATTACCTCAAGAAAACACACGGGAGGGACAGGGCCCTTCCGTGGAGGCCCTTTTGGGCACAGGGACCTCTGCGTGGGATCTAGTGGGTAAGTATGGCAGTACCTTAGGTACGCCTCAGTGACCAAGGCTCTCTGGCTCACGCCTAGCCGAGTAAAGAAGTGTGGCAAACGTACGTACTGCTCCTCAGGCTGGGCCCACAGCCTAGCTTTCGCTTCTGTGAGAGTGCTGTCCCGAGTCTCTTCCTGGAGCCAGTCATCAGCGCGGTGTCTTTTGGCTCCGCAGTTCTCTTTCAGTCAAGGAGGCCGTTCGACTGACTGGCAAAGGGAGTCCGCCCAGCGCTGCTTTCGCCAGTCTCTCTGACGACTGGGGCACTCAACCCAGGCAAGCCAGAGAGCAGTACGTTGCCCTTGCTATGAACGTGAAGAGCTTTCTCCAGGGGCCTGTTTCGGCTAAGGTTCCTCAGAAGCCAGGAGCCGCCGTTCCGGCACGGAGAGAAGTCATCCTGCGAAATTGGCGAACGAGCTCCTATCCTGCGTGCCCCCAGGAGCGTCGCAGAGTTAAGGCACTCCGTGGTGGAGTATGGCCTCATGGAAACCGCTGCACACCCAACTCCCCCGACGTGAAACACTGGAACTTACCTTGAGGCCTGAGGTCACCTTTCGTTCGGCCGGAGCTGAACCTGGGGTGCCGTGGGAGGAGTTCCTAGAAAGGCATTGCCAGCACGGTTTTCGCTTTGGGAGAACACGCAGCCTCGGCCCACAACGACAGTCCTGCCGTGCAGAGACGTCGGGCCGCTAGTGCTGTTCAAGGCAGCTTTGAAGCCAAGCGCAAGGCGCCTCCAAACGGGGAGAGAGCGAACTCTCCCCTCCGCGTCCCACGTTCAAGCTGAATGACGCAGCATGTTTCTCGGAAGGGTCTGCCGAGCTATCTAGTACAAGGGAGAGAGTGCCTGCCTCTGCTGAGAAAGGTTTTGACGTGGGGATCGCTGGGCAGGCGGAAGAGCGTTCCCCAGGCCGTGCAAAGTTGAGGCCTTGGTGATTCTGGATGGTCCCAAGGGTCCGGAATTGTCCCTGGGGAAGCTGTCCTTTTCCCTCTTTTTCCGGCTGGAAGTACACCTCTGGCATCCGACCGCCGTTCGGCGACGTCCTGGGGGAGACGCCCTGGTTTCACTTGTGGCGCACACTGGTGCTTCTCAGAAGAGCCCAAGTTCCTCCCTGCGGGTGGGTGGGGGGGCTTGGCACACCAGCATGGAATGTAAGGCTGTTTAGAACTGCGTACCTTGAGGCCGTGTGAAGGCCGCACGAACGAGAGCTTTCGAGCGAACAGGGCAGCGCTTCGCCGTCACCGTTGCACCTTCACGGAGCTTCGTCGAACGAACGCATTTACTTCCTGGGGCTCAAACACAGCCGAGGAGTTGGAAGGCATAGAGTGAGTGCCCTTTGACAGTTGTTACAACGAACGTGAGTGCACAGTGTCTCGTGAAATACCTTCCACGGTTGAAAGCATTCCGTGAACGCATGCCCCTCCGCTCCCTCTGGAACTCCGAGGTGTTACTAACGGGGGAAATCTGGACTTTTGCTTGAGGCCGGGGTGGGGCGGGGGGACTCACAATTCTTCTGCCGGCGAGCTCCAGAGCGCTCCTGCTGGAGCTCCCAGCAAGGAACTGAGAGCAGCAGGCCTCACACGAGTCAACTCAGACTTCTTCTGTCACGAGTAAACTCAGACTTCTTATGTGAGGCCTTCCGGCAGCAAAGCGAAGGTGCGCGCGAGGAGTGTGCTTCAGGCAGCTTCGGACCCGCCACTGTCTCGTCTACCACGGAGGGGAATCAGGTTTGGCCAGGGTCGCCCAGCTTCATACCTGAGCTCCTACCGGTATCCTCAGTGGTTTCTGATTACCTCAAGGAAACACACGGGAGGGACAGGGCCCTTCCGTGGAGGCCCTTTTGGGCACAGGGACCTCTGCGTGGGATCTAGTGGGTAAGTATGGCAGTACCTTAGATAGGCCTCAGTGACCAAGGCTGTCGTCTGGCTCATGCCTTAGCTGTGTTAAGTGTGGAAAACGTGCTGGTCCTCAGGCTGGGCCCACAGCCTAGCTTTCGCTTCAGTGAGAGTGCTGTCCCGAGTCTCTTCCTGGAGCCAGTCATCAGCGCGGTGTCTTTTGGCTCCGCAGTTCTCTTTCAGTCAAGGAGGCCGTTCGACTGACTGGCAAAGGGAGTCCGCCCAGCGCTGCTTTCGCCAGTCTCTCTGACGACTGGGGCACTCAACCCAGGCAAGCCAGAGAGCAGTACGTTGCCCTTGCTATGAACGTGAAGAGCTTTCTCCAGGGGCCTGTTTAGGCTAAGGTTCCTCAGGAGCCAGGAGCCGCCGTTCCGGCACGGAGAGAAGTCATCCTGCGAAATTGGCGAACGAGCTCCTATCCTGCGTGCCCCCAGGAGCGTCGCAGAGTTAAGGCACTCCGTGGTGGAGTATGGCCTCATGGAAACCGCTGCACACCCAACTCCCCCGACGTGAAACACTGGAACTTACCTTGAGGCCTGAGGTCACCTTTCGTTCGGCCGGAGCTGAACCTGGGGTGCCGTGGGAGGAGTTCCTAGAAAGGCATTGCCAGCACGGTTTTCGCTTTGGGAGAACACGCAGCCTCGGCCCACAACGACAGTCCTGCCGTGCAGAGACGTCGGGCCGCTAGTGCTGTTCAAGGCAGCTTTGAAGCCAAGCGCAAGGCGCCTCCAAACGGGGAGAGAGCGAACTCTCCCCTCCGCGTCCCACGTTCAAGCTGAATGACGCAGCATGTTTCTCGGAAGGCTCTGCCGAGCTATCTAGTACAAGGGAGAGAGTGCCTGCCTCTGCTGAGACAGGTTTTGACGTGGGGATTGCTGGGCAGGCGGAAGAGCGTTCCCCAGGCCGTGCAAAGTTGAGGCCTTGGTGATTCTGGATGGTCCCAAGGGTCCGGAATTGTCCCTGGGGAAGCTGTCCTTTTCCCTCTTTTTCCGGCTGGAAGTACACCTCTGGCATCCGACCGCCGTTCGGCGACGTCCTGGGGGAGACGCCCTGGTTTCACTTGTGGCGCACACTGGTGTTTCTCAGAAGAGCCCAAGTTCCTCCCTGCGGGTGGGTGGGGGGGCTTGGCACACCAGCATGGAATGTAAGGCTGTTTAGAACTGCGTACCTTGAGGCCGTGTGAAGGCCGCACGAACGAGAGCTTTCGAGCGAACAGGGCAGCGCTTCGCCGTCACCGTTGCACCTTCACGGAGCTTCGTCGAACGAACGCATTTACTTCCTGGGGCTCAAACACAGCCGAGGAGTTGGAAGGCATAGAGTGAGTGCCCTTTGACAGTTGTTACAACGAACGTGAGTGCACAGTGTCTCGTGAAATACCTTGCACGGTTGAAAGCATTCCGTGAACGCATGCCCCTCCGCTCCCTCTGGCACTCCGAGGTGTTACTAACGGGGGAAATCTGGACTTTCGCTTGAGGCCGGGGTGGGGCGGGGGGACTCACAATTCTTCTGCCGGCGAGCTCCAGAGCGCTCCTGCTGGAGCTCCCAGCAAGGAACTGAGAGCAGCAGGCCTCACACGAGTCAACTCAGACTTCTTCTGTCACGAGTAAACTCAGACTTCTTATGTGAGGCCTTCCGGCAGCAAAGCGAAGGTGCGCGCGAGGAGTGTGCTTCAGGCAGCTTCGGACCCGCCACTGTCTCGTCTACCACGGAGGGGAATCAGGTTTGGCCAGGGTCGCCCAGCTTCATACCTGAGCTCCTACCGGTATCCTCAGTGGTTTCTGATTACCTCAAGGAAACACACGGGAAGGACAGGACCCTTCCGTGAGGGCCCTTTTGGGCACAGGGACCTCTGCGTGGGATCTAGTGGGTAAGTATGGCAGTACCTTAGATAGGCCTCAGTGACCAAGGCTGTCGTCTGGCTCATGCCTTAGCTGTGTTAAGTGTGGAAAACGTGCTGGTCCTCAGGCTGGGCCCACAGCCTAGCTTTCGCTTCTGTGAGAGTGCTGTCCCGAGTCTCCTCCTGGAGCCAGTCGTCAGCACGGTGCCTTTTGGCACTGCAGTTCTCTTTCAGTCAAGGAGGCCGTGCGACTGGCAAAGGGAGTCTGCGCAGCACTGCCTTCGCGAGGCTCTTTGACGACTGGGGCACTCAACCCAGGCAAGCCAGAGAGCAGTACGTTGCCCTTGCTATGAACGTGAAGAGCTTTCTCCAGGGGCCTGTTTAGGCTAAGGTTCCTCAGAAGCCAGGAGCCGCCGTTCCGGCACGGAGAGAAGTCATCCTGCGAAATTGGCGAACGAGCTCCTATCCTGTGTGCCCCCAGGAGCGTCGCAGAGTTAAGGCACTCCGTGGTGGAGTATGGCCTCATGGAAACCGCTGCACACCCAACTCCCCCGACGTGAAACACTGGAACTTACCTTGAGGCCTGAGGTCACCTTTCGTTCGGCCGGAGCTGAACCTGGGGTGCCGTGGGAGGAGTTCCTAGAAAGGCATTGCCAGCACGGTTTTCGCTTTGGGAGAACACGCAGCCTCGGCCCACAACGACAGTCCTGCCGTGCAGAGACGTCGGGCCGCTAGTGCTGTTCAAGGCAGCTTTGAAGCCAAGCGCAAGGCGCCTCCAAACGGGGAGAGAGCGAACTCTCCCCTCCGCGTCCCACGTTCAAGCTGAATGACGCAACATGTTTCTCGGAAGGCTCTGCCGAGCTATCTGGTACAAGGGAGAGAGTGCCTGCCTCTGCTGAGACAGGTTTTGACGTGGGGATCGCTGGGCAGGCGGAAGAGCGTTCCCCAGGCCGTGCAAAGTTGAGGCCTTGGTGATTCTGGATGGTCCCAAGGGTCCGGAATTGTCCCTGGGGAAGCTGTCCTTTTCCCTCTTTTTCCGGCTGGAAGTACACCTCTGGCATCCGACCGCCGTTCGGCGACGTCCTGGGGGAGACGCCCTGGTTTCACTTGTGGCGCACACTGGTGTTTCTCAGAAGAGCCCAAGTTCCTCCCTGCGGGTGGGTGGGGGGGCTTGGCACACCAGCATGGAATGTAAGGCTGTTTAGAACTGCGTACCTTGAGGCCGTGTGAAGGCCGCACGAACGAGAGCTTTCGAGCGAACAGGGCAGCGCTTCGCCGTCACCGTTGCACCTTCACGGAGCTTCGTCGAACGAACGCATTTACTTCCTGGGGCTCAAACACAGCCGAGGAGTTGGAAGGCATAGAGTGAGTGCCCTTTGACAGTTGTTACAACGAACGTGAGTGCACAGTGTCTCGTGAAATACCTTCCACGGTTGAAAGCATTCCGTGAACGCATGCCCCTCCGCTCCCTCTGGAACTCCGAGGTGTTACTAACGGGGGAAATCTGGACTTTTGCTTGAGGCCGGGGTGGGGCGGGGGGACTCACAATTCTTCTGCCGGCGAGCTCCAGAGCGCTCCTGCTGGAGCTCCCAGCAAGGAACTGAGAGCAGCAGGCCTCACACGAGTCAACTCAGACTTCTTCTGTCACGAGTAAACTCAGACTTCTTATGTGAGGCCTTCCGGCAGCAAAGCGAAGGTGCGCGCGAGGAGTGTGCTTCAGGCAGCTTCGGACCCGCCACTGTCTCGTCTACCACGGAGGGGAATCAGGTTTGGCCAGGGTCGCCCAGCTTCATACCTGAGCTCCTACCGGTATCCTCAGTGGTTTCTGATTACCTCAAGGAAACACACGGGAGGGACAGGGCCCTTCCGTGGAGGCCCTTTTGGGCACAGGGACCTCTGCGTGGGATCTAGTGGGTAAGTATGGCAGTACCTTAGATAGGCCTCAGTGACCAAGGCTGTCGTCTGGCTCATGCCTTAGCTGTGTTAAGTGTGGAAAACGTGCTGGTCCTCAGGCTGGGCCCACAGCCTAGCTTTCGCTTCAGTGAGAGTGCTGTCCCGAGTCTCTTCCTGGAGCCAGTCATCAGCGCGGTGTCTTTTGGCTCCGCAGTTCTCTTTCAGTCAAGGAGGCCGTTCGACTGACTGGCAAAGGGAGTCCGCCCAGCGCTGCTTTCGCCAGTCTCTCTGACGACTGGGGCACTCAACCCAGGCAAGCCAGAGAGCAGTACGTTGCCCTTGCTATGAACGTGAAGAGCTTTCTCCAGGGGCCTGTTTAGGCTAAGGTTCCTCAGGAGCCAGGAGCCGCCGTTCCGGCACGGAGAGAAGTCATCCTGCGAAATTGGCGAACGAGCTCCTATCCTGCGTGCCCCCAGGAGCGTCGCAGAGTTAAGGCACTCCGTGGTGGAGTATGGCCTCATGGAAACCGCTGCACACCCAACTCCCCCGACGTGAAACACTGGAACTTACCTTGAGGCCTGAGGTCACCTTTCGTTCGGCCGGAGCTGAACCTGGGGTGCCGTGGGAGGAGTTCCTAGAAAGGCATTGCCAGCACGGTTTTCGCTTTGGGAGAACACGCAGCCTCGGCCCACAACGACAGTCCTGCCGTGCAGAGACGTCGGGCCGCTAGTGCTGTTCAAGGCAGCTTTGAAGCCAAGCGCAAGGCGCCTCCAAACGGGGAGAGAGCGAACTCTCCCCTCCGCGTCCCACGTTCAAGCTGAATGACGCAGCATGTTTCTCGGAAGGCTCTGCCGAGCTATCTAGTACAAGGGAGAGAGTGCCTGCCTCTGCTGAGACAGGTTTTGACGTGGGGATTGCTGGGCAGGCGGAAGAGCGTTCCCCAGGCCGTGCAAAGTTGAGGCCTTGGTGATTCTGGATGGTCCCAAGGGTCCGGAATTGTCCCTGGGGAAGCTGTCCTTTTCCCTCTTTTTCCGGCTGGAAGTACACCTCTGGCATCCGACCGCCGTTCGGCGACGTCCTGGGGGAGACGCCCTGGTTTCACTTGTGGCGCACACTGGTGTTTCTCAGAAGAGCCCAAGTTCCTCCCTGCGGGTGGGTGGGGGGGCTTGGCACACCAGCATGGAATGTAAGGCTGTTTAGAACTGCGTACCTTGAGGCCGTGTGAAGGCCGCACGAACGAGAGCTTTCGAGCGAACAGGGCAGCGCTTCGCCGTCACCGTTGCACCTTCACGGAGCTTCGTCGAACGAACGCATTTACTTCCTGGGGCTCAAACACAGCCGAGGAGTTGGAAGGCATAGAGTGAGTGCCCTTTGACAGTTGTTACAACGAACGTGAGTGCACAGTGTCTCGTGAAATACCTTGCACGGTTGAAAGCATTCCGTGAACGCATGCCCCTCCGCTCCCTCTGGCACTCCGAGGTGTTACTAACGGGGGAAATCTGGACTTTCGCTTGAGGCCGGGGTGGGGCGGGGGGACTCACAATTCTTCTGCCGGCGAGCTCCAGAGCGCTCCTGCTGGAGCTCCCAGCAAGGAACTGAGAGCAGCAGGCCTCACACGAGTCAACTCAGACTTCTTCTGTCACGAGTAAACTCAGACTTCTTATGTGAGGCCTTCCGGCAGCAAAGCGAAGGTGCGCGCGAGGAGTGTGCTTCAGGCAGCTTCGGACCCGCCACTGTCTCGTCTACCACGGAGGGGAATCAGGTTTGGCCAGGGTCGCCCAGCTTCATACCTGAGCTCCTACCGGTATCCTCAGTGGTTTCTGATTACCTCAAGGAAACACACGGGAAGGACAGGACCCTTCCGTGAGGGCCCTTTTGGGCACAGGGACCTCTGCGTGGGATCTAGTGGGTAAGTATGGCAGTACCTTAGATAGGCCTCAGTGACCAAGGCTGTCGTCTGGCTCATGCCTTAGCTGTGTTAAGTGTGGAAAACGTGCTGGTCCTCAGGCTGGGCCCACAGCCTAGCTTTCGCTTCTGTGAGAGTGCTGTCCCGAGTCTCCTCCTGGAGCCAGTCGTCAGCACGGTGCCTTTTGGCACTGCAGTTCTCTTTCAGTCAAGGAGGCCGTGCGACTGGCAAAGGGAGTCTGCGCAGCACTGCCTTCGCGAGGCTCTTTGACGACTGGGGCACTCAACCCAGGCAAGCCAGAGAGCAGTACGTTGCCCTTGCTATGAACGTGAAGAGCTTTCTCCAGGGGCCTGTTTAGGCTAAGGTTCCTCAGAAGCCAGGAGCCGCCGTTCCGGCACGGAGAGAAGTCATCCTGCGAAATTGGCGAACGAGCTCCTATCCTGTGTGCCCCCAGGAGCGTCGCAGAGTTAAGGCACTCCGTGGTGGAGTATGGCCTCATGGAAACCGCTGCACACCCAACTCCCCCGACGTGAAACACTGGAACTTACCTTGAGGCCTGAGGTCACCTTTCGTTCGGCCGGAGCTGAACCTGGGGTGCCGTGGGAGGAGTTCCTAGAAAGGCATTGCCAGCACGGTTTTCGCTTTGGGAGAACACGCAGCCTCGGCCCACAACGACAGTCCTGCCGTGCAGAGACGTCGGGCCGCTAGTGCTGTTCAAGGCAGCTTTGAAGCCAAGCGCAAGGCGCCTCCAAACGGGGAGAGAGCGAACTCTCCCCTCCGCGTCCCACGTTCAAGCTGAATGACGCAACATGTTTCTCGGAAGGCTCTGCCGAGCTATCTGGTACAAGGGAGAGAGTGCCTGCCTCTGCTGAGACAGGTTTTGACGTGGGGATTGCTGGGCAGGCGGAAGAGCGTTCCCCAGGCCGTGCAAAGTTGAGGCCTTGGTGATTCTGGATGGTCCCAAGGGTCCGGAATTGTCCCTGGGGAAGCTGTCCTTTTCCCTCTTTTTCCGGCTGGAAGTACACCTCTGGCATCCGACCGCCGTTCGGCGACGTCCTGGGGGAGACGCCCTGGTTTCACTTGTGGCGCACACTGGTGTTTCTCAGAAGAGCCCAAGTTCCTCCCTGCGGGTGGGTGGGGGGGCTTGGCACACCAGCATGGAATGTAAGGCTGTTTAGAACTGCGTACCTTGAGGCCGTGTGAAGGCCGCACGAACGAGAGCTTTCGAGCGAACAGGGCAGCGCTTCGCCGTCACCGTTGCACCTTCACGGAGCTTCGTCGAACGAACGCATTTACTTCCTGGGGCTCAAACACAGCCGAGGAGTTGGAAGGCATAGAGTGAGTGCCCTTTGACAGTTGTTACAACGAACGTGAGTGCACAGTGTCTCGTGAAATACCTTGCACGGTTGAAAGCATTCCGTGAACGCATGCCCCTCCGCTCCCTCTGGCACTCCGAGGTGTTACTAACGGGGGAAATCTGGACTTTCGCTTGAGGCCGGGGTGGGGCGGGGGGACTCACAATTCTTCTGCCGGCGAGCTCCAGAGCGCTCCTGCTGGAGCTCCCAGCAAGGAACTGAGAGCAGCAGGCCTCACACGAGTCAACTCAGACTTCTTCTGTCACGAGTAAACTCAGACTCCTTATGTGAGGCCTTCCGGCAGCAAAGCGAAGGTGCGCGCGAGGAGTGTGCTTCAGGCAGCTTCGGACCCGCCACTGTCTCGTCTACCACGGAGGGGAATCAGGTTTGGCCAGGGTCGCCCAGCTTCATACCTGAGCTCCTACCGGTATCCTCAGTGGTTTCCGATTACCTCAAGGAAACACAACGGGAGGGACAGGGCCCTTCCGTGGAGGCCCTTTTGGGCACAGGGACCTCTGCGTGGGATCTAGTGGGTAAGTATGGCAGTACCTTAGGTAGGCCTCAGTGACCAAGGCTGTCGTCTGGCTCATGCCTTAGCTGTGTTAAGTGTGGAAAACGTGCTGGTCCTCAGGCTGGGCCCACAGCCTAGCTTTCGCTTCAGTGAGAGTGCTGTCCCGAGTCTCTTCCTGGAGCCAGTCATCAGCGCGGTGTCTTTTGGCTCCGCAGTTCTCTTTCAGTCAAGGAGGCCGTTCGACTGACTGGCAAAGGGAGTCCGCCCAGCGCTGCTTTCGCCAGTCTCTCTGACGACTGGGGCACTCAACCCAGGCAAGCCAGAGAGCAGTACGTTGCCCTTGCTATGAACGTGAAGAGCTTTCTCCAGGGGCCTGTTTAGGCTAAGGTTCCTCAGGAGCCAGGAGCCGCCGTTCCGGCACGGAGAGAAGTCATCCTGCGAAATTGGCGAACGAGCTCCTATCCTGCGTGCCCCCAGGAGCGTCGCAGAGTTAAGGCACTCCGTGGTGGAGTATGGCCTCATGGAAACCGCTGCACACCCAACTCCCCCGACGTGAAACACTGGAACTTACCTTGAGGCCTGAGGTCACCTTTCGTTCGGCCGGAGCTGAACCTGGGGTGCCGTGGGAGGAGTTCCTAGAAAGGCATTGCCAGCACGGTTTTCGCTTTGGGAGAACACGCAGCCTCGGCCCACAACGACAGTCCTGCCGTGCAGAGACGTCGGGCCGCTAGTGCTGTTCAAGGCAGCTTTGAAGCCAAGCGCAAGGCGCCTCCAAACGGGGAGAGAGCGAACTCTCCCCTCCGCGTCCCACGTTCAAGCTGAATGACGCAGCATGTTTCTCGGAAGGCTCTGCCGAGCTATCTAGTACAAGGGAGAGAGTGCCTGCCTCTGCTGAGACAGGTTTTGACGTGGGGATTGCTGGGCAGGCGGAAGAGCGTTCCCCAGGCCGTGCAAAGTTGAGGCCTTGGTGATTCTGGATGGTCCCAAGGGTCCGGAATTGTCCCTGGGGAAGCTGTCCTTTTCCCTCTTTTTCCGGCTGGAAGTACACCTCTGGCATCCGACCGCCGTTCGGCGACGTCCTGGGGGAGACGCCCTGGTTTCACTTGTGGCGCACACTGGTGTTTCTCAGAAGAGCCCAAGTTCCTCCCTGCGGGTGGGTGGGGGGGCTTGGCACACCAGCATGGAATGTAAGGCTGTTTAGAACTGCGTACCTTGAGGCCGTGTGAAGGCCGCACGAACGAGAGCTTTCGAGCGAACAGGGCAGCGCTTCGCCGTCACCGTTGCACCTTCACGGAGCTTCGTCGAACGAACGCATTTACTTCCTGGGGCTCAAACACAGCCGAGGAGTTGGAAGGCATAGAGTGAGTGCCCTTTGACAGTTGTTACAACGAACGTGAGTGCACAGTGTCTCGTGAAATACCTTGCACGGTTGAAAGCATTCCGTGAACGCATGCCCCTCCGCTCCCTCTGGCACTCCGAGGTGTTACTAACGGGGGAAATCTGGACTTTCGCTTGAGGCCGGGGTGGGGCGGGGGGACTCACAATTCTTCTGCCGGCGAGCTCCAGAGCGCTCCTGCTGGAGCTCCCAGCAAGGAACTGAGAGCAGCAGGCCTCACACGAGTCAACTCAGACTTCTTCTGTCACGAGTAAACTCAGACTTCTTATGTGAGGCCTTCCGGCAGCAAAGCGAAGGTGCGCGCGAGGAGTGTGCTTCAGGCAGCTTCGGACCCGCCACTGTCTCGTCTACCACGGAGGGGAATCAGGTTTGGCCAGGGTCGCCCAGCTTCATACCTGAGCTCCTACCGGTATCCTCAGTGGTTTCTGATTACCTCAAGGAAACACACGGGAAGGACAGGACCCTTCCGTGAGGGCCCTTTTGGGCACAGGGACCTCTGCGTGGGATCTAGTGGGTAAGTATGGCAGTACCTTAGATAGGCCTCAGTGACCAAGGCTGTCGTCTGGCTCATGCCTTAGCTGTGTTAAGTGTGGAAAACGTGCTGGTCCTCAGGCTGGGCCCACAGCCTAGCTTTCGCTTCTGTGAGAGTGCTGTCCCGAGTCTCCTCCTGGAGCCAGTCGTCAGCACGGTGCCTTTTGGCACTGCAGTTCTCTTTCAGTCAAGGAGGCCGTGCGACTGGCAAAGGGAGTCTGCGCAGCACTGCCTTCGCGAGGCTCTTTGACGACTGGGGCACTCAACCCAGGCAAGCCAGAGAGCAGTACGTTGCCCTTGCTATGAACGTGAAGAGCTTTCTCCAGGGGCCTGTTTAGGCTAAGGTTCCTCAGAAGCCAGGAGCCGCCGTTCCGGCACGGAGAGAAGTCATCCTGCGAAATTGGCGAACGAGCTCCTATCCTGTGTGCCCCCAGGAGCGTCGCAGAGTTAAGGCACTCCGTGGTGGAGTATGGCCTCATGGAAACCGCTGCACACCCAACTCCCCCGACGTGAAACACTGGAACTTACCTTGAGGCCTGAGGTCACCTTTCGTTCGGCCGGAGCTGAACCTGGGGTGCCGTGGGAGGAGTTCCTAGAAAGGCATTGCCAGCACGGTTTTCGCTTTGGGAGAACACGCAGCCTCGGCCCACAACGACAGTCCTGCCGTGCAGAGACGTCGGGCCGCTAGTGCTGTTCAAGGCAGCTTTGAAGCCAAGCGCAAGGCGCCTCCAAACGGGGAGAGAGCGAACTCTCCCCTCCGCGTCCCACGTTCAAGCTGAATGACGCAACATGTTTCTCGGAAGGCTCTGCCGAGCTATCTGGTACAAGGGAGAGAGTGCCTGCCTCTGCTGAGACAGGTTTTGACGTGGGGATTGCTGGGCAGGCGGAAGAGCGTTCCCCAGGCCGTGCAAAGTTGAGGCCTTGGTGATTCTGGATGGTCCCAAGGGTCCGGAATTGTCCCTGGGGAAGCTGTCCTTTTCCCTCTTTTTCCGGCTGGAAGTACACCTCTGGCATCCGACCGCCGTTCGGCGACGTCCTGGGGGAGACGCCCTGGTTTCACTTGTGGCGCACACTGGTGTTTCTCAGAAGAGCCCAAGTTCCTCCCTGCGGGTGGGTGGGGGGGCTTGGCACACCAGCATGGAATGTAAGGCTGTTTAGAACTGCGTACCTTGAGGCCGTGTGAAGGCCGCACGAACGAGAGCTTTCGAGCGAACAGGGCAGCGCTTCGCCGTCACCGTTGCACCTTCACGGAGCTTCGTCGAACGAACGCATTTACTTCCTGGGGCTCAAACACAGCCGAGGAGTTGGAAGGCATAGAGTGAGTGCCCTTTGACAGTTGTTACAACGAACGTGAGTGCACAGTGTCTCGTGAAATACCTTGCACGGTTGAAAGCATTCCGTGAACGCATGCCCCTCCGCTCCCTCTGGCACTCCGAGGTGTTACTAACGGGGGAAATCTGGACTTTCGCTTGAGGCCGGGGTGGGGCGGGGGGACTCACAATTCTTCTGCCGGCGAGCTCCAGAGCGCTCCTGCTGGAGCTCCCAGCAAGGAACTGAGAGCAGCAGGCCTCACACGAGTCAACTCAGACTTCTTCTGTCACGAGTAAACTCAGACTCCTTATGTGAGGCCTTCCGGCAGCAAAGCGAAGGTGCGCGCGAGGAGTGTGCTTCAGGCAGCTTCGGACCCGCCACTGTCTCGTCTACCACGGAGGGGAATCAGGTTTGGCCAGGGTCGCCCAGCTTCATACCTGAGCTCCTACCGGTATCCTCAGTGGTTTCCGATTACCTCAAGGAAACACAACGGGAGGGACAGGGCCCTTCCGTGGAGGCCCTTTTGGGCACAGGGACCTCTGCGTGGGATCTAGTGGGTAAGTATGGCAGTACCTTAGGTAGGCCTCAGTGACCAAGGCTGTCGTCTGGCTCATGCCTTAGCTGTGTTAAGTGTGGAAAACGTGCTGGTCCTCAGGCTGGGCCCACAGCCTAGCTTTCGCTTCTGTGAGAGTGCTGTCCCGAGTCTCCTCCTGGAGCCAGTCGTCAGCACGGTGCCTTTTGGCACTGCAGTTCTCTTTCAGTCAAGGAGGCCGTGCGACTGGCAAAGGGAGTCTGCGCAGCACTGCCTTCGCGAGGCTCTTTGACGACTGGGGCACTCAACCCAGGCAAGCCAGAGAGCAGTACGTTGCCCTTGCTATGAACGTGAAGAGCTTTCTCCAGGGGCCTGTTTAGGCTAAGGTTCCTCAGGAGCCAGGAGCCGCCGTTCCGGCACAGAGAGAAGTCATCCTGCGAAATTGGCGAACGAGCTCCTATCCTGTGTGCCCCCAGGAGCGTCGCAGAGTTAAGGCACTCCGTGGTGGAGTATGGCCTCATGGAAACCGCTGCACACCCAACTCCCCCGACGTGAAACACTGGAACTTACCTTGAGGCCTGAGGTCACCTTTCGTTCGGCCGGAGCTGAACCTGGGGTGCCGTGGGAGGAGTTTCTAGAAAGGCATTGCCAGCACGGTTTTCGCTTTGGGAGAACACGCAGCCTCAGCCCACAACGACAGTCCTGCCGTGCAGAGACGTCGGGCCGCTAGTGCTGTTCAAGGCAGCTTTGAAGCCAAGCGCAAGGCGCCTCCAAACGGGGAGAGAGCGAACTCTCCCCTCCGCGTCCCACGTTCAAGCTGAATGACGCAGCATGTTTCTCGGAAGGCTCTGCCGAGCTATCTAGTACAAGGGAGAGAGTGCCTGCCTCTGCTGAGACAGGTTTTGACGTGGGGATTGCTGGGCAGGCGGAAGAGCGTTCCCCAGGCCGTGCAAAGTTGAGGCCTTGGTGATTCTGGATGGTCCCAAGGGTCCGGAATTGTCCCTGGGGAAGCTGTCCTTTTCCCTCTTTTTCCGGCTGGAAGTACACCTCTGGCATCCGACCGCCGTTCGGCGACGTCCTGGGGGAGACGCCCTGGTTTCACTTGTGGCGCACACTGGTGTTTCTCAGAAGAGCCCAAGTTCCTCCCTGCGGGTGGGTGGGGGGCTTGGCACACCAGCATGGAATGTAAGGCTGTTTAGAACTGCGTACCTTGAGGCCGTGTGAAGGCCGCACGAACGAGAGCTTTCGAGCGAACAGGGCAGCGCTTCGCCGTCACCGTTGCACCTTCACGGAGCTTCGTCGAACGAACGCATTTACTTCCTGGGGCTCAAACACAGCCGAGGAGTTGGAAGGCATAGAGTGAGTGCCCTTTGACAGTTGTTACAACGAACGTGAGTGCACAGTGTCTCGTGAAATACCTTGCACGGTTGAAAGCATTCCGTGAACGCATGCCCCTCCGCTCCCTCTGGCACTCCGAGGTGTTACTAACGGGGGAAATCTGGACTTTCGCTTGAGGCCGGGGTGGGGCGGGGGGACTCACAATTCTTCTGCCGGCGAGCTCCAGAGCGCTCCTGCTGGAGCTCCCAGCAAGGAACTGAGAGCAGCAGGCCTCACACGAGTCAACTCAGACTTCTTCTGTCACGAGTAAACTCAGACTCCTTATGTGAGGCCTTCCGGCAGCAAAGCGAAGGTGCGCGCGAGGAGTGTGCTTCAGGCAGCTTCGGACCCGCCACTGTCTCGTCTACCACGGAGGGGAATCAGGTTTGGCCAGGGTCGCCCAGCTTCATACCTGAGCTCCTACCGGTATCCTCAGTGGTTTCCGATTACCTCAAGGAAACACAACGGGAGGGACAGGGCCCTTCCGTGGAGGCCCTTTTGGGCACAGGGACCTCTGCGTGGGATCTAGTGGGTAAGTATGGCAGTACCTTAGGTAGGCCTCAGTGACCAAGGCTGTCGTCTGGCTCATGCCTTAGCTGTGTTAAGTGTGGAAAACGTGCTGGTCCTCAGGCTGGGCCCACAGCCTAGCTTTCGCTTCTGTGAGAGTGCTGTCCCGAGTCTCCTCCTGGAGCCAGTCGTCAGCACGGTGCCTTTTGGCACTGCAGTTCTCTTTCAGTCAAGGAGGCCGTGCGACTGGCAAAGGGAGTCTGCGCAGCACTGCCTTCGCGAGGCTCTTTGACGACTGGGGCACTCAACCCAGGCAAGCCAGAGAGCAGTACGTTGCCCTTGCTATGAACGTGAAGAGCTTTCTCCAGGGGCCTGTTTAGGCTAAGGTTCCTCAGAAGCCAGGAGCCGCCGTTCCGGCACGGAGAGAAGTCATCCTGCGAAATTGGCGAACGAGCTCCTATCCTGTGTGCCCCCAGGAGCGTCGCAGAGTTAAGGCACTCCGTGGTGGAGTATGGCCTCATGGAAACCGCTGCACACCCAACTCCCCCGACGTGAAACACTGGAACTTACCTTGAGGCCTGAGGTCACCTTTCGTTCGGCCGGAGCTGAACCTGGGGTGCCGTGGGAGGAGTTCCTAGAAAGGCATTGCCAGCACGGTTTTCGCTTTGGGAGAACACGCAGCCTCGGCCCACAACGACAGTCCTGCCGTGCAGAGACGTCGGGCCGCTAGTGCTGTTCAAGGCAGCTTTGAAGCCAAGCGCAAGGCGCCTCCAAACGGGGAGAGAGCGAACTCTCCCCTCCGCGTCCCACGTTCAAGCTGAATGACGCAGCATGTTTCTCGGAAGGCTCTGCCGAGCTATCTGGTACAAGGGAGAGAGTGCCTGCCTCTGCTGAGACAGGTTTTGACGTGGGGATTGCTGGGCAGGCGGAAGAGCGTTCCCCAGGCCGTGCAAAGTTGAGGCCTTGGTGATTCTGGATGGTCCCAAGGGTCCGGAATTGTCCCTGGGGAAGCTGTCCTTTTCCCTCTTTTTCCGGCTGGAAGTACACCTCTGGCATCCGACCGCCGTTCGGCGACGTCCTGGGGGAGACGCCCTGGTTTCACTTGTGGCGCACACTGGTGTTTCTCAGAAGAGCCCAAGTTCCTCCCTGCGGGTGGGTGGGGGGGCTTGGCACACCAGCATGGAATGTAAGGCTGTTTAGAACTGCGTACCTTGAGGCCGTGTGAAGGCCGCACGAACGAGAGCTTTCGAGCGAACAGGGCAGCGCTTCGCCGTCACCGTTGCACCTTCACGGAGCTTCGTCGAACGAACGCATTTACTTCCTGGGGCTCAAACACAGCCGAGGAGTTGGAAGGCATAGAGTGAGTGCCCTTTGACAGTTGTTACAACGAACGTGAGTGCACAGTGTCTCGTGAAATACCTTGCACGGTTGAAAGCATTCCGTGAACGCATGCCCCTCCGCTCCCTCTGGCACTCCGAGGTGTTACTAACGGGGGAAATCTGGACTTTCGCTTGAGGCCGGGGTGGGGCGGGGGGACTCACAATTCTTCTGCCGGCGAGCTCCAGAGCGCTCCTGCTGGAGCTCCCAGCAAGGAACTGAGAGCAGCAGGCCTCACACGAGTCAACTCAGACTTCTTCTGTCACGAGTAAACTCAGACTCCTTATGTGAGGCCTTCCGGCAGCAAAGCGAAGGTGCGCGCGAGGAGTGTGCTTCAGGCAGCTTCGGACCCGCCACTGTCTCGTCTACCACGGAGGGGAATCAGGTTTGGCCAGGGTCGCCCAGCTTCATACCTGAGCTCCTACCGGTATCCTCAGTGGTTTCCGATTACCTCAAGGAAACACAACGGGAGGGACAGGGCCCTTCCGTGGAGGCCCTTTTGGGCACAGGGACCTCTGCGTGGGATCTAGTGGGTAAGTATGGCAGTACCTTAGGTAGGCCTCAGTGACCAAGGCTGTCGTCTGGCTCATGCCTTAGCTGTGTTAAGTGTGGAAAACGTGCTGGTCCTCAGGCTAGGCCCACAGCCTAGCTTTCGCTTCTGTGAGAGTGCTGTCCCGAGTCTCCTCCTGGAGCCAGTCGTCAGCACGGTGCCTTTTGGCACTGCAGTTCTCTTTCAGTCAAGGAGGCCGTGCGACTGGCAAAGGGAGTCTGCGCAGCACTGCCTTCGCGAGGCTCTTTGACGACTGGGGCACTCAACCCAGGCAAGCCAGAGAGCAGTACGTTGCCCTTGCTATGAACGTGAAGAGCTTTCTCCAGGGGCCTGTTTAGGCTAAGGTTCCTCAGAAGCCAGGAGCCGCCGTTCCGGCACGGAGAGAAGTCATCCTGCGAAATTGGCGAACGAGCTCCTATCCTGCGTGCCCCCAGGAGCGTCGCAGAGTTAAGGCACTCCGTGGTGGAGTATGGCCTCATGGAAACCGCTGCACACCCAACTCCCCCGACGTGAAACACTGGAACTTACCTTGAGGCCTGAGGTCACCTTTCGTTCGGCCGGAGCTGAACCTGGGGTGCCGTGGGAGGAGTTCCTAGAAAGGCATTGCCAGCACGGTTTTCGCTTTGGGAGAACACGCAGCCTCGGCCCACAACGACAGTCCTGCCGTGCAGAGACGTCGGGCCGCTAGTGCTGTTCAAGGCAGCTTTGAAGCCAAGCGCAAGGCGCCTCCAAACGGGGAGAGAGCGAACTCTCCCCTCCGCGTCCCACGTTCAAGCTGAATGACGCAGCATGTTTCTCGGAAGGCTCTGCCGAGCTATCTGGTACAAGGGAGAGAGTGCCTGCCTCTGCTGAGACAGGTTTTGACGTGGGGATTGCTGGGCAGGCGGAAGAGCGTTCCCCAGGCCGTGCAAAGTTGAGGGCTTGGTGATTCTGGATGGTCCCAAGGGTCCGGAATTGTCCCTGGGGAAGCTGTCCTTTTCCCTCTTTTTCCGGCTGGAAGTACACCTCTGGCATCCGACCGCCGTTCGGCGACGTCCTGGGGGAGACGCCCTGGTTTCACTTGTGGCGCACACTGGTGTTTCTCAGAAGAGCCCAAGTTCCTCCCTGCGGGTGGGTGGGGGGGCTTGGCACACCAGCATGGAATGTAAGGCTGTTTAGAACTGCGTACCTTGAGGCCGTGTGAAGGCCGCACGAACGAGAGCTTTCGAGCGAACAGGGCAGCGCTTCGCCGTCACCGTTGCACCTTCACGGAGCTTCGTCGAACGAACGCATTTACTTCCTGGGGCTCAAACACAGCCGAGGAGTTGGAAGGCATAGAGTGAGTGCCCTTTGACAGTTGTTACAACGAACGTGAGTGCACAGTGTCTCGTGAAATACCTTGCACGGTTGAAAGCATTCCGTGAACGCATGCCCCTCCGCTCCCTCTGGCACTCCGAGGTGTTACTAACGGGGGAAATCTGGACTTTCGCTTGAGGCCGGGGTGGGGCGGGGGGACTCACAATTCTTCTGCCGGCGAGCTCCAGAGCGCTCCTGCTGGAGCTCCCAGCAAGGAACTGAGAGCAGCAGGCCTCACACGAGTCAACTCAGACTTCTTCTGTCACGAGTAAACTCAGACTCCTTATGTGAGGCCTTCCGGCAGCAAAGCGAAGGTGCGCGCGAGGAGTGTGCTTCAGGCAGCTTCGGACCCGCCACTGTCTCGTCTACCACGGAGGGGAATCAGGTTTGGCCAGGGTCGCCCAGCTTCATACCTGAGCTCCTACCGGTATCCTCAGTGGTTTCCGATTACCTCAAGGAAACACAACGGGAGGGACAGGGCCCTTCCGTGGAGGCCCTTTTGGGCACAGGGACCTCTGCGTGGGATCTAGTGGGTAAGTATGGCAGTACCTTAGGTAGGCCTCAGTGACCAAGGCTGTCGTCTGGCTCATGCCTTAGCTGTGTTAAGTGTGGAAAACGTGCTGGTCCTCAGGCTGGGCCCACAGCCTAGCTTTCGCTTCTGTGAGAGTGCTGTCCCGAGTCTCCTCCTGGAGCCAGTCGTCAGCACGGTGCCTTTTGGCACTGCAGTTCTCTTTCAGTCAAGGAGGCCGTGCGACTGGCAAAGGGAGTCTGCGCAGCACTGCCTTCGCGAGGCTCTTTGACGACTGGGGCACTCAACCCAGGCAAGCCAGAGAGCAGTACGTTGCCCTTGCTATGAACGTGAAGAGCTTTCTCCAGGGGCCTGTTTCGGCTAAGGTTCCTCAGAAGCCAGGAGCCGCCGTTCCGGCACGGAGAGAAGTCATCCTGCGAAATTGGCGAACGAGCTCCTATCCTGTGTGCCCCCAGGAGCGTCGCAGAGTTAAGGCACTCCGTGGTGGAGTATGGCCTCATGGAAACCGCTGCACACCCAACTCCCCCGACGTGAAACACTGGAACTTACCTTGAGGCCTGAGGTCACCTTTCGTTCGGCCGGAGCTGAACCTGGGGTGCCGTGGGAGGAGTTCCTAGAAAGGCATTGCCAGCACGGTTTTCGCTTTGGGAGAACACGCAGCCTCGGCCCACAACGACAGTCCTGCCGTGCAGAGACGTCGGGCCGCTAGTGCTGTTCAAGGCAGCTTTGAAGCCAAGCGCAAGGCGCCTCCAAACGGGGAGAGAGCGAACTCTCCCCTCCGCGTCCCACGTTCAAGCTGAATGACGCAGCATGTTTCTCGGAAGGCTCTGCCGAGCTATCTGGTACAAGGGAGAGAGTGCCTGCCTCTGCTGAGACAGGTTTTGACGTGGGGATTGCTGGGCAGGCGGAAGAGCGTTCCCCAGGCCGTGCAAAGTTGAGGCCTTGGTGATTCTGGATGGTCCCAAGGGTCCGGAATTGTCCCTGGGGAAGCTGTCCTTTTCCCTCTTTTTCCGGCTGGAAGTACACCTCTGGCATCCGACCGCCGTTCGGCGACGTCCTGGGGGAGACGCCCTGGTTTCACTTGTGGCGCACACTGGTGTTTCTCAGAAGAGCCCAAGTTCCTCCCTGCGGGTGGGTGGGGGGCTTGGCACACCAGCATGGAATGTAAGGCTGTTTAGAACTGCGAACCTTGAGGCCGTGTGAAGGCCGCACGAACGAGAGCTTTCGAGCGAACAGGGCAGCGCTTCGCCGTCACCGTTGCACCTTCACGGAGCTTCGTCGAACGAACGCATTTACTTCCTGGGGCTCAAACACAGCCGAGGAGTTGGAAGGCATAGAGTGAGTGCCCTTTGACAGTTGTTACAACGAACGTGAGTGCACAGTGTCTCGTGAAATACCTTGCACGGTTGAAAGCATTCCGTGAACGCATGCCCCTCCGCTCCCTCTGGCACTCCGAGGTGTTACTAACGGGGGAAATCTGGACTTTCGCTTGAGGCCGGGGTGGGGCGGGGGGACTCACAATTCTCCTGCCGGCGAGCTCCAGAGCGCTCCTGCTGGAGCTCCCAGCAAGGAACTGAGAGCAGCAGGCCTCACACGAGTCAACTCAGACTTCTTCTGTCACGAGTAAACTCAGACTCCTTATGTGAGGCCTTCCGGCAGCAAAGCGAAGGTGCGCGCGAGGAGTGTGCTTCAGGCAGCTTCGGACCCGCCACTGTCTCGTCTACCACGGAGGGGAATCAGGTTTGGCCAGGGTCGCCCAGCTTCATACCTGAGCTCCTACCGGTATCCTCAGTGGTTTCCGATTACCTCAAGGAAACACAACGGGAGGGACAGGGCCCTTCCGTGGAGGCCCTTTTGGGCACAGGGACCTCTGCGTGGGATCTAGTGGGTAAGTATGGCAGTACCTTAGGTAGGCCTCAGTGACCAAGGCTGTCGTCTGGCTCATGCCTTAGCTGTGTTAAGTGTGGAAAACGTGCTGGTCCTCAGGCTGGGCCCACAGCCTAGCTTTCGCTTCTGTGAGAGTGCTGTCCCGAGTCTCCTCCTGGAGCCAGTCGTCAGCACGGTGCCTTTTGGCACTGCAGTTCTCTTTCAGTCAAGGAGGCCGTGCGACTGGCAAAGGGAGTCTGCGCAGCACTGCCTTCGCGAGGCTCTTTGACGACTGGGGCACTCAACCCAGGCAAGCCAGAGAGCAGTACGTTGCCCTTGCTATGAACGTGAAGAGCTTTCTCCAGGGGCCTGTTTAGGCTAAGGTTCCTCAGAAGCCAGGAGCCGCCGTTCCGGCACGGAGAGAAGTCATCCTGCGAAATTGGCGAACGAGCTCCTATCCTGTGTGCCCCCAGGAGCGTCGCAGAGTTAAGGCACTCCGTGGTGGAGTATGGCCTCATGGAAACCGCTGCACACCCAACTCCCCCGACGTGAAACACTGGAACTTACCTTGAGGCCTGAGGTCACCTTTCGTTCGGCCGGAGCTGAACCTGGGGTGCCGTGGGAGGAGTTCCTAGAAAGGCATTGCCAGCACGGTTTTCGCTTTGGGAGAACACGCAGCCTCGGCCCACAACGACAGTCCTGCCGTGCAGAGACGTCGGGCCGCTAGTGCTGTTCAAGGCAGCTTTGAAGCCAAGCGCAAGGCGCCTCCAAACGGGGAGAGAGCGAACTCTCCCCTCCGCGTCCCACGTTCAAGCTGAATGACGCAGCATGTTTCTCGGAAGTCTCTGCCGAGCTATCTGGTACAAGGGAGAGAGTGCCTGCCTCTGCCGAGACAGGTTTTGACGTGGGGATTGCTGGGCAGGCGGAAGAGCGTTCCCCAGGCCGTGCAAAGTTGAGGCCTTGGTGATTCTGGATGGTCCCAAGGGTCCGGAATTGTCCCTGGGGAAGCTGTCCTTTTCCCTCTTTTTCCGGCTGGAAGTACACCTCTGGCATCCGACCGCCGTTCGGCGACGTCCTGGGGGAGACGCCCTGGTTTCACTTGTGGCGCACACTGGTGTTTCTCAGAAGAGCCCAAGTTCCTCCCTGCGGGTGGGTGGGGGGGCTTGGCACACCAGCATGGAATGTAAGGCTGTTTAGAACTGCGTACCTTGAGGCCGTGTGAAGGCCGCACGAACGAGAGCTTTCGAGCGAACAGGGCAGCGCTTCGCCGTCACCGTTGCACCTTCACGGAGCTTCGTCGAACGAACGCATTTACTTCCTGGGGCTCAAACACAGCCGAGGAGTTGGAAGGCATAGAGTGAGTGCCCTTTGACAGTTGTTACAACGAACGTGAGTGCACAGTGTCTCGTGAAATACCTTGCACGGTTGAAAGCATTCCGTGAACGCATGCCCCTCCGCTCCCTCTGGCACTCCGAGGTGTTACTAACGGGGGAAATCTGGACTTTCGCTTGAGGCCGGGGTGGGGCGGGGGGACTCACAATTCTTCTGCCGGCGAGCTCCAGAGCGCTCCTGCTGGAGCTCCCAGCAAGGAACTGAGAGCAGCAGGCCTCACACGAGTCAACTCAGACTTCTTCTGTCACGAGTAAACTCAGACTTCTTATGTGAGGCCTTCCGGCAGCAAAGCGAAGGTGCGCGCGAGGAGTGTGCTTCAGGCAGCTTCGGACCCGCCGCTGTCTCGTCTACCACGGAGGGGAATCAGGTTTGGCCAGGGTCGCCCAGCTTCATACCTGAGCTCCTACCGGTATCCTCAGTGGTTTCCGATTACCTCAAGGAAACACACGGGAGGGACAGGGCCCTTCCGTGGAGGCCCTTTTGGGCACAGGGACCTCTGCGTGGGATCTAGTGGGTAAGTATGGCAGTACCTTAGATAGGCCTCAGTGACCAAGGCTGTCGTCTGGCTCATGCCTTAGCTGTGTTAAGTGTGGAAAACGTGCTGGTCCTCAGGCTGGGCCCACAGCCTAGCTTTCGCTTCTGTGAGAGTGCTGTCCCGAGTCTCCTCCTGGAGCCAGTCGTCAGCACGGTGCCTTTTGGCACTGCAGTTCTCTTTCAGTCAAGGAGGCCGTGCGACTGGCAAAGGGAGTCTGCGCAGCACTGCCTTCGCGAGGCTCTTTGACGACTGGGGCACTCAACCCAGGCAAGCCAGAGAGCAGTACGTTGCCCTTGCTATGAACGTGAAGAGCTTTCTCCAGGGGCCTGTTTAGGCTAAGGTTCCTCAGGAGCCAGGAGCCGCCGTTCCGGCACGGAGAGAAGTCATCCTGCGAAATTGGCGAACGAGCTCCTATCCTGTGTGCCCCCAGGAGCGTCGCAGAGTTAAGGCACTCCGTGGTGGAGTATGGCCTCATGGAAACCGCTGCACACCCAACTCCCCCGACGTGAAACACTGGAACTTACCTTGAGGCCTGAGGTCACCTTTCGTTCGGCCGGAGCTGAACCTGGGGTGCCGTGGGAGGAGTTCCTAGAAAGGCATTGCCAGCACGGTTTTCGCTTTGGGAGAACACGCAGCCTCGGCCCACAACGACAGTCCTGCCGTGCAGAGACGTCGGGCCGCTAGTGCTGTTCAAGGCAGCTTTGAAGCCAAGCGCAAGGCGCCTCCAAACGGGGAGAGAGCGAACTCTCCCCTCCGCGTCCCACGTTCAAGCTGAATGACGCAGCATGTTTCTCGGAAGGCTCTGCCGAGCTATCTGGTACAAGGGAGAGAGTGCCTGCCTCTGCTGAGACAGGTTTTGACGTGGGGATTGCTGGGCAGGCGGAAGAGCGTTCCCCAGGCCGTGCAAAGTTGAGGCCTTGGTGATTCTGGATGGTCCCAAGGGTCCGGAATTGTCCCTGGGGAAGCTGTCCTTTTCCCTCTTTTTCCGGCTGGAAGTACACCTCTGGCATCCGACCGCCGTTCGGCGACGTCCTGGGGGAGACGCCCTGGTTTCACTTGTGGCGCACACTGGTGTTTCTCAGAAGAGCCCAAGTTCTTCCCTGCGGGTGGGTGGGGGGGCTTGGCACACCAGCATGGAATGTAAGGCTGTTTAGAACTGCGTACCTTGAGGCCGTGTGAAGGCCGCACGAACGAGAGCTTTCGAGCGAACAGGGCAGCGCTTCGCCGTCACCGTTGCACCTTCACGGAGCTTCGTCGAACGAACGCATTTACTTCCTGGGGCTCAAACACAGCCGAGGAGTTGGAAGGCATAGAGTGAGTGCCCTTTGACAGTTGTTACAACGAACGTGAGTGCACAGTGTCTCGTGAAATACCTTGCACGGTTGAAAGCATTCCGTGAACGCATGCCCCTCCGCTCCCTCTGGCACTCCGAGGTGTTACTAACGGGGGAAATCTGGACTTTCGCTTGAGGCCGGGGTGGGGCGGGGGGACTCACAATTCTCCTGCCGGCGAGCTCCAGAGCGCTCCTGCTGGAGCTCCCAGCAAGGAACTGAGAGCAGCAGGCCTCACACGAGTCAACTCAGACTTCTTCTGTCACGAGTAAACTCAGACTCCTTATGTGAGGCCTTCCGGCAGCAAAGCGAAGGTGCGCGCGAGGAGTGTGCTTCAGGCAGCTTCGGACCCGCCACTGTCTCGTCTACCACGGAGGGGAATCAGGTTTGGCCAGGGTCGCCCAGCTTCATACCTGAGCTCCTACCGGTATCCTCAGTGGTTTCCGATTACCTCAAGGAAACACAACGGGAGGGACAGGGCCCTTCCGTGGAGGCCCTTTTGGGCACAGGGACCTCTGCGTGGGATCTAGTGGGTAAGTATGGCAGTACCTTAGGTAGGCCTCAGTGACCAAGGCTGTCGTCTGGCTCATGCCTTAGCTGTGTTAAGTGTGGAAAACGTGCTGGTCCTCAGGCTGGGCCCACAGCCTAGCTTTCGCTTCTGTGAGAGTGCTGTCCCGAGTCTCCTCCTGGAGCCAGTCGTCAGCACGGTGCCTTTTGGCACTGCAGTTCTCTTTCAGTCAAGGAGGCCGTGCGACTGGCAAAGGGAGTCTGCGCAGCACTGCCTTCGCGAGGCTCTGTGACGACTGGGGCACTCAACCCAGGCAAGCCAGAGAGCAGTACGTTGCCCTTGCTATGAACGTGAAGAGCTTTCTCCAGGGGCCTGTTTAGGCTAAGGTTCCTCAGAAGCCAGGAGCCGCCGTTCCGGCACGGAGAGAAGTCATCCTGCGAAATTGGCGAACGAGCTCCTATCCTGCGTGCCCCCAGGAGCGTCGCAGAGTTAAGGCACTCCGTGGTGGAGTATGGCCTCATGGAAACCGCTGCACACCCAACTCCCCCGACGTGAAACACTGGAACTTACCTTGAGGCCTGAGGTCACCTTTCGTTCGGCCGGAGCTGAACCTGGGGTGCCGTGGGAGGAGTTCCTAGAAAGGCATTGCCAGCACGGTTTTCGCTTTGGGAGAACACGCAGCCTCGGCCCACAACGACAGTCCTGCCGTGCAGAGACGTCGGGCCGCTAGTGCTGTTCAAGGCAGCTTTGAAGCCAAGCGCAAGGCGCCTCCAAACGGGGAGAGAGCGAACTCTCCCCTCCGCGTCCCACGTTCAAGCTGAATGACGCAGCATGTTTCTCGGAAGGCTCTGCCGAGCTATCTGGTACAAGGGAGAGAGTGCCTGCCTCTGCTGAGACAGGTTTTGACGTGGGGATTGCTGGGCAGGCGGAAGAGCGTTCCCCAGGCCGTGCAAAGTTGAGGCCTTGGTGATTCTGGATGGTCCCAAGGGTCCGGAATTGTCCCTGGGGAAGCTGTCCTTTTCCCTCTTTTTCCGGCTGGAAGTACACCTCTGGCATCCGACCGCCGTTCGGCGACGTCCTGGGGGAGACGCCCTGGTTTCACTTGTGGCGCACACTGGTGTTTCTCAGAAGAGCCCAAGTTCCTCCCTGCGGGTGGGTGGGGGGCTTGGCACACCAGCATGGAATGTAAGGCTGTTTAGAACTGCGAACCTTGAGGCCGTGTGAAGGCCGCACGAACGAGAGCTTTCGAGCGAACAGGGCAGCGCTTCGCCGTCACCGTTGCACCTTCACGGAGCTTCGTCGAACGAACGCATTTACTTCCTGGGGCTCAAACACAGCCGAGGAGTTGGAAGGCATAGAGTGAGTGCCCTTTGACAGTTGTTACAACGAACGTGAGTGCACAGTGTCTCGTGAAATACCTTGCACGGTTGAAAGCATTCCGTGAACGCATGCCCCTCCGCTCCCTCTGGCACTCCGAGGTGTTACTAACGGGGGAAATCTGGACTTTCGCTTGAGGCCGGGGTGGGGCGGGGGGACTCACAATTCTCCTGCCGGCGAGCTCCAGAGCGCTCCTGCTGGAGCTCCCAGCAAGGAACTGAGAGCAGCAGGCCTCACACGAGTCAACTCAGACTTCTTCTGTCACGAGTAAACTCAGACTCCTTATGTGAGGCCTTCCGGCAGCAAAGCGAAGGTGCGCGCGAGGAGTGTGCTTCAGGCAGCTTCGGACCCGCCACTGTCTCGTCTACCACGGAGGGGAATCAGGTTTGGCCAGGGTCGCCCAGCTTCATACCTGAGCTCCTACCGGTATCCTCAGTGGTTTCCGATTACCTCAAGGAAACACAACGGGAGGGACAGGGCCCTTCCGTGGAGGCCCTTTTGGGCACAGGGACCTCTGCGTGGGATCTAGTGGGTAAGTATGGCAGTACCTTAGGTAGGCCTCAGTGACCAAGGCTGTCGTCTGGCTCATGCCTTAGCTGTGTTAAGTGTGGAAAACGTGCTGGTCCTCAGGCTGGGCCCACAGCCTAGCTTTCGCTTCTGTGAGAGTGCTGTCCCGAGTCTCCTCCTGGAGCCAGTCGTCAGCACGGTGCCTTTTGGCACTGCAGTTCTCTTTCAGTCAAGGAGGCCGTGCGACTGGCAAAGGGAGTCTGCGCAGCACTGCCTTCGCGAGGCTCTTTGACGACTGGGGCACTCAACCCAGGCAAGCCAGAGAGCAGTACGTTGCCCTTGCTATGAACGTGAAGAGCTTTCTCCAGGGGCCTGTTTAGGCTAAGGTTCCTCAGAAGCCAGGAGCCGCCGTTCCGGCACGGAGAGAAGTCATCCTGCGAAATTGGCGAACGAGCTCCTATCCTGTGTGCCCCCAGGAGCGTCGCAGAGTTAAGGCACTCCGTGGTGGAGTATGGCCTCATGGAAACCGCTGCACACCCAACTCCCCCGACGTGAAACACTGGAACTTACCTTGAGGCCTGAGGTCACCTTTCGTTCGGCCGGAGCTGAACCTGGGGTGCCGTGGGAGGAGTTCCTAGAAAGGCATTGCCAGCACGGTTTTCGCTTTGGGAGAACACGCAGCCTCGGCCCACAACGACAGTCCTGCCGTGCAGAGACGTCGGGCCGCTAGTGCTGTTCAAGGCAGCTTTGAAGCCAAGCGCAAGGCGCCTCCAAACGGGGAGAGAGCGAACTCTCCCCTCCGCGTCCCACGTTCAAGCTGAATGACGCAGCATGTTTCTCGGAAGGCTCTGCCGAGCTATCTGGTACAAGGGAGAGAGTGCCTGCCTCTGCTGAGACAGGTTTTGACGTGGGGATTGCTGGGCAGGCGGAAGAGCGTTCCCCAGGCCGTGCAAAGTTGAGGCCTTGGTGATTCTGGATGGTCCCAAGGGTCCGGAATTGTCCCTGGGGAAGCTGTCCTTTTCCCTCTTTTTCCGGCTGGAAGTACACCTCTGGCATCCGACCGCCGTTCGGCGACGTCCTGGGGGAGACGCCCTGGTTTCACTTGTGGCGCACACTGGTGTTTCTCAGAAGAGCCCAAGTTCCTCCCTGCGGGTGGGTGGGGGGGCTTGGCACACCAGCATGGAATGTAAGGCTGTTTAGAACTGCGAACCTTGAGGCCGTGTGAAGGCCGCACGAACGAGAGCTTTCGAGCGAACAGGGCAGCGCTTCGCCGTCACCGTTGCACCTTCACGGAGCTTCGTCGAACGAACGCATTTACTTCCTGGGGCTCAAACACAGCCGAGGAGTTGGAAGGCATAGAGTGAGTGCCCTTTGACAGTTGTTACAACGAACGTGAGTGCACAGTGTCTCGTGAAATACCTTGCACGGTTGAAAGCATTCCGTGAACGCATGCCCCTCCGCTCCCTCTGGCACTCCGAGGTGTTACTAACGGGGGAAATCTGGACTTTCGCTTGAGGCCGGGGTGGGGCGGGGGGACTCACAATTCTCCTGCCGGCGAGCTCCAGAGCGCTCCTGCTGGAGCTCCCAGCAAGGAACTGAGAGCAGCAGGCCTCACACGAGTCAACTCAGACTTCTTCTGTCACGAGTAAACTCAGACTCCTTATGTGAGGCCTTCCGGCAGCAAAGCGAAGGTGCGCGCGAGGAGTGTGCTTCAGGCAGCTTCGGACCCGCCACTGTCTCGTCTACCACGGAGGGGAATCAGGTTTGGCCAGGGTCGCCCAGCTTCATACCTGAGCTCCTACCGGTATCCTCAGTGGTTTCCGATTACCTCAAGGAAACACAACGGGAGGGACAGGGCCCTTCCGTGGAGGCCCTTTTGGGCACAGGGACCTCTGCGTGGGATCTAGTGGGTAAGTATGGCAGTACCTTAGGTAGGCCTCAGTGACCAAGGCTGTCGTCTGGCTCATGCCTTAGCTGTGTTAAGTGTGGAAAACGTGCTGGTCCTCAGGCTGGGCCCACAGCCTAGCTTTCGCTTCTGTGAGAGTGCTGTCCCGAGTCTCCTCCTGGAGCCAGTCGTCAGCACGGTGCCTTTTGGCACTGCAGTTCTCTTTCAGTCAAGGAGGCCGTGCGACTGGCAAAGGGAGTCTGCGCAGCACTGCCTTCGCGAGGCTCTTTGACGACTGGGGCACTCAACCCAGGCAAGCCAGAGAGCAGTACGTTGCCCTTGCTATGAACGTGAAGAGCTTTCTCCAGGGGCCTGTTTAGGCTAAGGTTCCTCAGAAGCCAGGAGCCGCCGTTCCGGCACGGAGAGAAGTCATCCTGCGAAATTGGCGAACGAGCTCCTATCCTGTGTGCCCCCAGGAGCGTCGCAGAGTTAAGGCACTCCGTGGTGGAGTATGGCCTCATGGAAACCGCTGCACACCCAACTCCCCCGACGTGAAACACTGGAACTTACCTTGAGGCCTGAGGTCACCTTTCGTTCGGCCGGAGCTGAACCTGGGGTGCCGTGGGAGGAGTTCCTAGAAAGGCATTGCCAGCACGGTTTTCGCTTTGGGAGAACACGCAGCCTCGGCCCACAACGACAGTCCTGCCGTGCAGAGACGTCGGGCCGCTAGTGCTGTTCAAGGCAGCTTTGAAGCCAAGCGCAAGGCGCCTCCAAACGGGGAGAGAGCGAACTCTCCCCTCCGCGTCCCACGTTCAAGCTGAATGACGCAGCATGTTTCTCGGAAGGCTCTGCCGAGCTATCTGGTACAAGGGAGAGAGTGCCTGCCTCTGCTGAGACAGGTTTTGACGTGGGGATTGCTGGGCAGGCGGAAGAGCGTTCCCCAGGCCGTGCAAAGTTGAGGCCTTGGTGATTCTGGATGGTCCCAAGGGTCCGGAATTGTCCCTGGGGAAGCTGTCCTTTTCCCTCTTTTTCCGGCTGGAAGTACACCTCTGGCATCCGACCGCCGTTCGGCGACGTCCTGGGGGAGACGCCCTGGTTTCACTTGTGGCGCACACTGGTGTTTCTCAGAAGAGCCCAAGTTCCTCCCTGCGGGTGGGTGGGGGGGCTTGGCACACCAGCATGGAATGTAAGGCTGTTTAGAACTGCGTACCTTGAGGCCGTGTGAAGGCCGCACGAACGAGAGCTTTCGAGCGAACAGGGCAGCGCTTCGCCGTCACCGTTGCACCTTCACGGAGCTTCGTCGAACGAACGCATTTACTTCCTGGGGCTCAAACACAGCCGAGGAGTTGGAAGGCATAGAGTGAGTGCCCTTTGACAGTTGTTACAACGAACGTGAGTGCACAGTGTCTCGTGAAATACCTTGCACGGTTGAAAGCATTCCGTGAACGCATGCCCCTCCGCTCCCTCTGGCACTCCGAGGTGTTACTAACGGGGGAAATCTGGACTTTCGCTTGAGGCCGGGGTGGGGCGGGGGGACTCACAATTCTCCTGCCGGCGAGCTCCAGAGCGCTCCTGCTGGAGCTCCCAGCAAGGAACTGAGAGCAGCAGGCCTCACACGAGTCAACTCAGACTTCTTCTGTCACGAGTAAACTCAGACTCCTTATGTGAGGCCTTCCGGCAGCAAAGCGAAGGTGCGCGCGAGGAGTGTGCTTCAGGCAGCTTCGGACCCGCCACTGTCTCGTCTACCACGGAGGGGAATCAGGTTTGGCCAGGGTCGCCCAGCTTCATACCTGAGCTCCTACCGGTATCCTCAGTGGTTTCCGATTACCTCAAGGAAACACAACGGGAGGGACAGGGCCCTTCCGTGGAGGCCCTTTTGGGCACAGGGACCTCTGCGTGGGATCTAGTGGGTAAGTATGGCAGTACCTTAGGTAGGCCTCAGTGACCAAGGCTGTCGTCTGGCTCATGCCTTAGCTGTGTTAAGTGTGGAAAACGTGCTGGTCCTCAGGCTGGGCCCACAGCCTAGCTTTCGCTTCTGTGAGAGTGCTGTCCCGAGTCTCCTCCTGGAGCCAGTCGTCAGCACGGTGCCTTTTGGCACTGCAGTTCTCTTTCAGTCAAGGAGGCCGTGCGACTGGCAAAGGGAGTCTGCGCAGCACTGCCTTCGCGAGGCTCTTTGACGACTGGGGCACTCAACCCAGGCAAGCCAGAGAGCAGTACGTTGCCCTTGCTATGAACGTGAAGAGCTTTCTCCAGGGGCCTGTTTAGGCTAAGGTTCCTCAGAAGCCAGGAGCCGCCGTTCCGGCACGGAGAGAAGTCATCCTGCGAAATTGGCGAACGAGCTCCTATCCTGTGTGCCCCCAGGAGCGTCGCAGAGTTAAGGCACTCCGTGGTGGAGTATGGCCTCATGGAAACCGCTGCACACCCAACTCCCCCGACGTGAAACACTGGAACTTACCTTGAGGCCTGAGGTCACCTTTCGTTCGGCCGGAGCTGAACCTGGGGTGCCGTGGGAGGAGTTCCTAGAAAGGCATTGCCAGCACGGTTTTCGCTTTGGGAGAACACGCAGCCTCGGCCCACAACGACAGTCCTGCCGTGCAGAGACGTCGGGCCGCTAGTGCTGTTCAAGGCAGCTTTGAAGCCAAGCGCAAGGCGCCTCCAAACGGGGAGAGAGCGAACTCTCCCCTCCGCGTCCCACGTTCAAGCTGAATGACGCAGCATGTTTCTCGGAAGGCTCTGCCGAGCTATCTGGTACAAGGGAGAGAGTGCCTGCCTCTGCCGAGACAGGTTTTGACGTGGGGATTGCTGGGCAGGCGGAAGAGCGTTCCCCAGGCCGTGCAAAGTTGAGGCCTTGGTGATTCTGGATGGTCCCAAGGGTCCGGAATTGTCCCTGGGGAAGCTGTCCTTTTCCCTCTTTTTCCGGCTGGAAGTACACCTCTGGCATCCGACCGCCGTTCGGCGACGTCCTGGGGGAGACGCCCTGGTTTCACTTGTGGCGCACACTGGTGTTTCTCAGAAGAGCCCAAGTTCCTCCCTGCGGGTGGGTGGGGGGGCTTGGCACACCAGCATGGAATGTGAGGCTGTTTAGAACTGCGTACCTTGAGGCCGTGTGAAGGCCGCACGAACGAGAGCTTTCGAGCGAACAGGGCAGCGCTTCGCCGTCACCGTTGCACCTTCACGGAGCTTCGTCGAACGAACGCATTTACTTCCTGGGGCTCAAACACAGCCGAGGAGTTGGAAGGCATAGAGTGAGTGCCCTTTGACAGTTGTTACAACGAACGTGAGTGCACAGTGTCTCGTGAAATACCTTGCACGGTTGAAAGCATTCCGTGAACGCATGCCCCTCCGCTCCCTCTGGCACTCCGAGGTGTTACTAACGGGGGAAATCTGGACTTTCGCTTGAGGCCGGGGTGGGGCGGGGGGACTCACAATTCTCCTGCCGGCGAGCTCCAGAGCGCTCCTGCTGGAGCTCCCAGCAAGGAACTGAGAGCAGCAGGCCTCACACGAGTCAACTCAGACTTCTTCTGTCACGAGTAAACTCAGACTCCTTATGTGAGGCCTTCCGGCAGCAAAGCGAAGGTGCGCGCGAGGAGTGTGCTTCAGGCAGCTTCGGACCCGCCACTGTCTCGTCTACCACGGAGGGGAATCAGGTTTGGCCAGGGTCGCCCAGCTTCATACCTGAGCTCCTACCGGTATCCTCAGTGGTTTCCGATTACCTCAAGGAAACACAACGGGAGGGACAGGGCCCTTCCGTGGAGGCCCTTTTGGGCACAGGGACCTCTGCGTGGGATCTAGTGGGTAAGTATGGCAGTACCTTAGGTAGGCCTCAGTGACCAAGGCTGTCGTCTGGCTCATGCCTTAGCTGTGTTAAGTGTGGAAAACGTGCTGGTCCTCAGGCTGGGCCCACAGCCTAGCTTTCGCTTCTGTGAGAGTGCTGTCCCGAGTCTCCTCCTGGAGCCAGTCGTCAGCACGGTGCCTTTTGGCACTGCAGTTCTCTTTCAGTCAAGGAGGCCGTGCGACTGGCAAAGGGAGTCTGCGCAGCACTGCCTTCGCGAGGCTCTGTGACGACTGGGGCACTCAACCCAGGCAAGCCAGAGAGCAGTACGTTGCCCTTGCTATGAACGTGAAGAGCTTTCTCCAGGGGCCTGTTTAGGCTAAGGTTCCTCAGAAGCCAGGAGCCGCCGTTCCGGCACGGAGAGAAGTCATCCTGCGAAATTGGCGAACGAGCTCCTATCCTGCGTGCCCCCAGGAGCGTCGCAGAGTTAAGGCACTCCGTGGTGGAGTATGGCCTCATGGAAACCGCTGCACACCCAACTCCCCCGACGTGAAACACTGGAACTTACCTTGAGGCCTGAGGTCACCTTTCGTTCGGCCGGAGCTGAACCTGGGGTGCCGTGGGAGGAGTTCCTAGAAAGGCATTGCCAGCACGGTTTTCGCTTTGGGAGAACACGCAGCCTCGGCCCACAACGACAGTCCTGCCGTGCAGAGACGTCGGGCCGCTAGTGCTGTTCAAGGCAGCTTTGAAGCCAAGCGCAAGGCGCCTCCAAACGGGGAGAGAGCGAACTCTCCCCTCCGCGTCCCACGTTCAAGCTGAATGACGCAGCATGTTTCTCGGAAGGCTCTGCCGAGCTATCTGGTACAAGGGAGAGAGTGCCTGCCTCTGCTGAGACAGGTTTTGACGTGGGGATTGCTGGGCAGGCGGAAGAGCGTTCCCCAGGCCGTGCAAAGTTGAGGCCTTGGTGATTCTGGATGGTCCCAAGGGTCCGGAATTGTCCCTGGGGAAGCTGTCCTTTTCCCTCTTTTTCCGGCTGGAAGTACACCTCTGGCATCCGACCGCCGTTCGGCGACGTCCTGGGGGAGACGCCCTGGTTTCACTTGTGGCGCACACTGGTGTTTCTCAGAAGAGCCCAAGTTCCTCCCTGCGGGTGGGTGGGGGGGCTTGGCACACCAGCATGGAATGTAAGGCTGTTTAGAACTGCGTACCTTGAGGCCGTGTGAAGGCCGCACGAACGAGAGCTTTCGAGCGAACAGGGCAGCGCTTCGCCGTCACCGTTGCACCTTCACGGAGCTTCGTCGAACGAACGCATTTACTTCCTGGGGCTCAAACACAGCCGAGGAGTTGGAAGGCATAGAGTGAGTGCCCTTTGACAGTTGTTACAACGAACGTGAGTGCACAGTGTCTCGTGAAATACCTTGCACGGTTGAAAGCATTCCGTGAACGCATGCCCCTCCGCTCCCTCTGGCACTCCGAGGTGTTACTAACGGGGGAAATCTGGACTTTCGCTTGAGGCCGGGGTGGGGCGGGGGGACTCACAATTCTCCTGCCGGCGAGCTCCAGAGCGCTCCTGCTGGAGCTCCCAGCAAGGAACTGAGAGCAGCAGGCCTCACACGAGTCAACTCAGACTTCTTCTGTCACGAGTAAACTCAGACTCCTTATGTGAGGCCTTCCGGCAGCAAAGCGAAGGTGCGCGCGAGGAGTGTGCTTCAGGCAGCTTCGGACCCGCCACTGTCTCGTCTACCACGGAGGGGAATCAGGTTTGGCCAGGGTCGCCCAGCTTCATACCTGAGCTCCTACCGGTATCCTCAGTGGTTTCCGATTACCTCAAGGAAACACAACGGGAGGGACAGGGCCCTTCCGTGGAGGCCCTTTTGGGCACAGGGACCTCTGCGTGGGATCTAGTGGGTAAGTATGGCAGTACCTTAGGTAGGCCTCAGTGACCAAGGCTGTCGTCTGGCTCATGCCTTAGCTGTGTTAAGTGTGGAAAACGTGCTGGTCCTCAGGCTGGGCCCACAGCCTAGCTTTCGCTTCTGTGAGAGTGCTGTCCCGAGTCTCCTCCTGGAGCCAGTCGTCAGCACGGTGCCTTTTGGCACTGCAGTTCTCTTTCAGTCAAGGAGGCCGTGCGACTGGCAAAGGGAGTCTGCGCAGCACTGCCTTCGCGAGGCTCTTTGACGACTGGGGCACTCAACCCAGGCAAGCCAGAGAGCAGTACGTTGCCCTTGCTATGAACGTGAAGAGCTTTCTCCAGGGGCCTGTTTCGGCTAAGGTTCCTCAGAAGCCAGGAGCCGCCGTTCCGGCACGGAGAGAAGTCATCCTGCGAAATTGGCGAACGAGCTCCTATCCTGTGTGCCCCCAGGAGCGTCGCAGAGTTAAGGCACTCCGTGGTGGAGTATGGCCTCATGGAAACCGCTGCACACCCAACTCCCCCGACGTGAAACACTGGAACTTACCTTGAGGCCTGAGGTCACCTTTCGTTCGGCCGGAGCTGAACCTGGGGTGCCGTGGGAGGAGTTCCTAGAAAGGCATTGCCAGCACGGTTTTCGCTTTGGGAGAACACGCAGCCTCGGCCCACAACGACAGTCCTGCCGTGCAGAGACGTCGGGCCGCTAGTGCTGTTCAAGGCAGCTTTGAAGCCAAGCGCAAGGCGCCTCCAAACGGGGAGAGAGCGAACTCTCCCCTCCGCGTCCCACGTTCAAGCTGAATGACGCAGCATGTTTCTCGGAAGGCTCTGCCGAGCTATCTGGTACAAGGGAGAGAGTGCCTGCCTCTGCTGAGACAGGTTTTGACGTGGGGATTGCTGGGCAGGCGGAAGAGCGTTCCCCAGGCCGTGCAAAGTTGAGGCCTTGGTGATTCTGGATGGTCCCAAGGGTCCGGAATTGTCCCTGGGGAAGCTGTCCTTTTCCCTCTTTTTCCGGCTGGAAGTACACCTCTGGCATCCGACCGCCGTTCGGCGACGTCCTGGGGGAGACGCCCTGGTTTCACTTGTGGCGCACACTGGTGTTTCTCAGAAGAGCCCAAGTTCCTCCCTGCGGGTGGGTGGGGGGCTTGGCACACCAGCATGGAATGTAAGGCTGTTTAGAACTGCGAACCTTGAGGCCGTGTGAAGGCCGCACGAACGAGAGCTTTCGAGCGAACAGGGCAGCGCTTCGCCGTCACCGTTGCACCTTCACGGAGCTTCGTCGAACGAACGCATTTACTTCCTGGGGCTCAAACACAGCCGAGGAGTTGGAAGGCATAGAGTGAGTGCCCTTTGACAGTTGTTACAACGAACGTGAGTGCACAGTGTCTCGTGAAATACCTTGCACGGTTGAAAGCATTCCGTGAACGCATGCCCCTCCGCTCCCTCTGGCACTCCGAGGTGTTACTAACGGGGGAAATCTGGACTTTCGCTTGAGGCCGGGGTGGGGCGGGGGGACTCACAATTCTCCTGCCGGCGAGCTCCAGAGCGCTCCTGCTGGAGCTCCCAGCAAGGAACTGAGAGCAGCAGGCCTCACACGAGTCAACTCAGACTTCTTCTGTCACGAGTAAACTCAGACTCCTTATGTGAGGCCTTCCGGCAGCAAAGCGAAGGTGCGCGCGAGGAGTGTGCTTCAGGCAGCTTCGGACCCGCCACTGTCTCGTCTACCACGGAGGGGAATCAGGTTTGGCCAGGGTCGCCCAGCTTCATACCTGAGCTCCTACCGGTATCCTCAGTGGTTTCCGATTACCTCAAGGAAACACAACGGGAGGGACAGGGCCCTTCCGTGGAGGCCCTTTTGGGCACAGGGACCTCTGCGTGGGATCTAGTGGGTAAGTATGGCAGTACCTTAGGTAGGCCTCAGTGACCAAGGCTGTCGTCTGGCTCATGCCTTAGCTGTGTTAAGTGTGGAAAACGTGCTGGTCCTCAGGCTGGGCCCACAGCCTAGCTTTCGCTTCTGTGAGAGTGCTGTCCCGAGTCTCCTCCTGGAGCCAGTCGTCAGCACGGTGCCTTTTGGCACTGCAGTTCTCTTTCAGTCAAGGAGGCCGTGCGACTGGCAAAGGGAGTCTGCGCAGCACTGCCTTCGCGAGGCTCTTTGACGACTGGGGCACTCAACCCAGGCAAGCCAGAGAGCAGTACGTTGCCCTTGCTATGAACGTGAAGAGCTTTCTCCAGGGGCCTGTTTAGGCTAAGGTTCCTCAGAAGCCAGGAGCCGCCGTTCCGGCACGGAGAGAAGTCATCCTGCGAAATTGGCGAACGAGCTCCTATCCTGTGTGCCCCCAGGAGCGTCGCAGAGTTAAGGCACTCCGTGGTGGAGTATGGCCTCATGGAAACCGCTGCACACCCAACTCCCCCGACGTGAAACACTGGAACTTACCTTGAGGCCTGAGGTCACCTTTCGTTCGGCCGGAGCTGAACCTGGGGTGCCGTGGGAGGAGTTCCTAGAAAGGCATTGCCAGCACGGTTTTCGCTTTGGGAGAACACGCAGCCTCGGCCCACAACGACAGTCCTGCCGTGCAGAGACGTCGGGCCGCTAGTGCTGTTCAAGGCAGCTTTGAAGCCAAGCGCAAGGCGCCTCCAAACGGGGAGAGAGCGAACTCTCCCCTCCGCGTCCCACGTTCAAGCTGAATGACGCAGCATGTTTCTCGGAAGTCTCTGCCGAGCTATCTGGTACAAGGGAGAGAGTGCCTGCCTCTGCCGAGACAGGTTTTGACGTGGGGATTGCTGGGCAGGCGGAAGAGCGTTCCCCAGGCCGTGCAAAGTTGAGGCCTTGGTGATTCTGGATGGTCCCAAGGGTCCGGAATTGTCCCTGGGGAAGCTGTCCTTTTCCCTCTTTTTCCGGCTGGAAGTACACCTCTGGCATCCGACCGCCGTTCGGCGACGTCCTGGGGGAGACGCCCTGGTTTCACTTGTGGCGCACACTGGTGTTTCTCAGAAGAGCCCAAGTTCCTCCCTGCGGGTGGGTGGGGGGGCTTGGCACACCAGCATGGAATGTAAGGCTGTTTAGAACTGCGTACCTTGAGGCCGTGTGAAGGCCGCACGAACGAGAGCTTTCGAGCGAACAGGGCAGCGCTTCGCCGTCACCGTTGCACCTTCACGGAGCTTCGTCGAACGAACGCATTTACTTCCTGGGGCTCAAACACAGCCGAGGAGTTGGAAGGCATAGAGTGAGTGCCCTTTGACAGTTGTTACAACGAACGTGAGTGCACAGTGTCTCGTGAAATACCTTGCACGGTTGAAAGCATTCCGTGAACGCATGCCCCTCCGCTCCCTCTGGCACTCCGAGGTGTTACTAACGGGGGAAATCTGGACTTTCGCTTGAGGCCGGGGTGGGGCGGGGGGACTCACAATTCTTCTGCCGGCGAGCTCCAGAGCGCTCCTGCTGGAGCTCCCAGCAAGGAACTGAGAGCAGCAGGCCTCACACGAGTCAACTCAGACTTCTTCTGTCACGAGTAAACTCAGACTTCTTATGTGAGGCCTTCCGGCAGCAAAGCGAAGGTGCGCGCGAGGAGTGTGCTTCAGGCAGCTTCGGACCCGCCGCTGTCTCGTCTACCACGGAGGGGAATCAGGTTTGGCCAGGGTCGCCCAGCTTCATACCTGAGCTCCTACCGGTATCCTCAGTGGTTTCCGATTACCTCAAGGAAACACACGGGAGGGACAGGGCCCTTCCGTGGAGGCCCTTTTGGGCACAGGGACCTCTGCGTGGGATCTAGTGGGTAAGTATGGCAGTACCTTAGATAGGCCTCAGTGACCAAGGCTGTCGTCTGGCTCATGCCTTAGCTGTGTTAAGTGTGGAAAACGTGCTGGTCCTCAGGCTGGGCCCACAGCCTAGCTTTCGCTTCTGTGAGAGTGCTGTCCCGAGTCTCCTCCTGGAGCCAGTCGTCAGCACGGTGCCTTTTGGCACTGCAGTTCTCTTTCAGTCAAGGAGGCCGTGCGACTGGCAAAGGGAGTCTGCGCAGCACTGCCTTCGCGAGGCTCTTTGACGACTGGGGCACTCAACCCAGGCAAGCCAGAGAGCAGTACGTTGCCCTTGCTATGAACGTGAAGAGCTTTCTCCAGGGGCCTGTTTAGGCTAAGGTTCCTCAGGAGCCAGGAGCCGCCGTTCCGGCACGGAGAGAAGTCATCCTGCGAAATTGGCGAACGAGCTCCTATCCTGTGTGCCCCCAGGAGCGTCGCAGAGTTAAGGCACTCCGTGGTGGAGTATGGCCTCATGGAAACCGCTGCACACCCAACTCCCCCGACGTGAAACACTGGAACTTACCTTGAGGCCTGAGGTCACCTTTCGTTCGGCCGGAGCTGAACCTGGGGTGCCGTGGGAGGAGTTCCTAGAAAGGCATTGCCAGCACGGTTTTCGCTTTGGGAGAACACGCAGCCTCGGCCCACAACGACAGTCCTGCCGTGCAGAGACGTCGGGCCGCTAGTGCTGTTCAAGGCAGCTTTGAAGCCAAGCGCAAGGCGCCTCCAAACGGGGAGAGAGCGAACTCTCCCCTCCGCGTCCCACGTTCAAGCTGAATGACGCAGCATGTTTCTCGGAAGGCTCTGCCGAGCTATCTAGTACAAGGGAGAGAGTGCCTGCCTCTGCTGAGACTGGTTTTGACGTGGGGATTGCTGGGCAGGCGGAAGAGCGTTCCCCAGGCCGTGCAAAGTTGAGGCCTTGGTGATTCTGGATGGTCCCAAGGGTCCGGAATTGTCCCTGGGGAAGCTGTCCTTTTCCCTCTTTTTCCGGCTGGAAGTACACCTCTGGCATCCGACCGCCGTTCGGCGACGTCCTGGGGGAGACGCCCTGGTTTCACTTGTGGCGCACACTGGTGTTTCTCAGAAGAGCCCAAGTTCCTCCCTGCGGGTGGGTGGGGGGGCTTGGCACACCAGCATGGAATGTAAGGCTGTTTAGAACTGCGTACCTTGAGGCCGTGTGAAGGCCGCACGAACGAGAGCTTTCGAGCGAACAGGGCAGCGCTTCGCCGTCACCGTTGCACCTTCACGGAGCTTCGTCGAACGAACGCATTTACTTCCTGGGGCTCAAACACAGCCGAGGAGTTGGAAGGCATACAGTGAGTGCCCTTTGACAGTTGTTACAACGAACGTGAGTGCACAGTGTCTCGTGAAATACCTTGCACGGTTGAAAGCATTCCGTGAACGCATGCCCCTCCGCTCCCTCTGGCACTCCGAGGTGTTACTAACGGCGGAAATCTGGACTTTCGCTTGAGGCCGGGGTGGGGCGGGGGGACTCACAATTCTTCTGCCGGCGAGCTCCAGAGCGCTCCTGCTGGAGCTCCCAGCAAGGAACTGAGAGCAGCAGGCCTCACACGAGTCAACTCAGACTTCTTCTGTCACGAGTAAACTCAGACTTCTTATGTGAGGCCTTCCGGCAGCAAAGCGAAGGTGCGCGCGAGGAGTGTGCTTCAGGCAGCTTCGGACCCGCCACTGTCTCGTCTACCACGGAGGGGAATCAGGTTTGGCCAGGGTCGCCCAGCTTCATACCTGAGCTCCTACCGGTATCCTCAGTGGTTTCTGATTACCTCAAGGAAACCCACGGGAGGGACAGGGCCCTTCCGTGGAGGCCCTTTTGGGCACAGGGACCTCTGCGTGGGATCTAGTGGGTAAGTATGGCAGTACCTTAGATAGGCCTCAGTGACCAAGGCTGTCGTCTGGCTCATGCCTTAGCTGTGTTAAGTGTGGAAAACGTGCTGGTCCTCAGGCTGGGCCCACAGCCTAGCTTTCGCTTCTGTGAGAGTGCTGTCCCGAGTCTCCTCCTGGAGCCAGTCGTCAGCACGGTGCCTTTTGGCACTGCAGTTCTCTTTCAGTCAAGGAGGCCGTGCGACTGGCAAAGGGAGTCTGCGCAGCACTGCCTTCGCGAGGCTCTTTGACGACTGGGGCACTCAACCCAGGCAAGCCAGAGAGCAGTACGTTGCCCTTGCTATGAACGTGAAGAGCTTTCTCCAGGGGCCTGTTTAGGCTAAGGTTCCTCAGAAGCCAGGAGCCGCCGTTCCGGCACGGAGAGAAGTCATCCTGCGAAATTGGCGAACGAGCTCCTATCCTGTGTGCCCCCAGGAGCGTCGCAGAGTTAAGGCACTCCGTGGTGGAGTATGGCCTCATGGAAACCGCTGCACACCCAACTCCCCCGACGTGAAACACTGGAACTTACCTTGAGGCCTGAGGTCACCTTTCGTTCGGCCGGAGCTGAACCTGGGGTGCCGTGGGAGGAGTTCCTAGAAAGGCATTGCCAGCACGGTTTTCGCTTTGGGAGAACACGCAGCCTCGGCCCACAACGACAGTCCTGCCGTGCAGAGACGTCGGGCCGCTAGTGCTGTTCAAGGCAGCTTTGAAGCCAAGCGCAAGGCGCCTCCAAACGGGGAGAGAGCGAACTCTCCCCTCCGCGTCCCACGTTCAAGCTGAATGACGCAGCATGTTTCTCGGAAGGCTCTGCCGAGCTATCTAGTACAAGGGAGAGAGTGCCTGCCTCGGCTGAGACTGGTTTTGACGTGGGGATCGCTGGGCAGGCGGAAGAGCGTTCCCCAGGCCGTGCAAAGTTGAGGCCTTGGTGATTCTGGATGGTCCCAAGGGTCCGGAATTGTCCCTGGGGAAGCTGTCCTTTTCCCTCTTTTTCCGGCTGGAAGTACACCTCTGGCATCCGACCGCCGTTCGGCGACGTCCTGGGGGAGACGCCCTGGTTTCACTTGTGGCGCACACTGGTGTTTCTCAGAAGAGCCCAAGTTCCTCCCTGCGGGTGGGTGGGGGGGCTTGGCACACCAGCATGGAATGTAAGGCTGTTTAGAACTGCGTACCTTGAGGCCGTGTGAAGGCCGCACGAACGAGAGCTTTCGAGCGAACAGGGCAGCGCTTCGCCGTCACCGTTGCACCTTCACGGAGCTTCGTCGAACGAACGCATTTACTTCCTGGGGCTCAAACACAGCCGAGGAGTTGGAAGGCATACAGTGAGTGCCCTTTGACAGTTGTTACAACGAACGTGAGTGCACAGTGTCTCGTGAAATACCTTGCACGGTTGAAAGCATTCCGTGAACGCATGCCCCTCCGCTCCCTCTGGCACTCCGAGGTGTTACTAACGGGGGAAATCTGGACTTTCGCTTGAGGCCGGGGTGGGGCGGGGGGACTCACAATTCTTCTGCCGGCGAGCTCCAGAGCGCTCCTGCTGGAGCTCCCAGCAAGGAACTGAGAGCAGCAGGCCTCACACGAGTCAACTCAGACTTCTTCTGTCACGAGTAAACTCAGACTTCTTATGTGAGGCCTTCCGGCAGCAAAGCGAAGGTGCGCGCGAGGAGTGTGCTTCAGGCAGCTTCGGACCCGCCACTGTCTCGTCTACCACGGAGGGGAATCAGGTTTGGCCAGGGTCGCCCAGCTTCATACCTGAGCTCCTACCGGTATCCTCAGTGGTTTCTGATTACCTCAAGGAAACACACGGGAGGGACAGGGCCCTTCCGTGGAGGCCCTTTTGGGCACAGGGACCTCTGCGTGGGATCTAGTGGGTAAGTATGGCAGTACCTTAGATAGGCCTCAGTGACCAAGGCTGTCGTCTGGCTCATGCCTTAGCTGTGTTAAGTGTGGAAAACGTGCTGGTCCTCAGGCTGGGCCCACAGCCTAGCTTTCGCTTCTGTGAGAGTGCTGTCCCGAGTCTCCTCCTGGAGCCAGTCGTCAGCACGGTGCCTTTTGGCACTGCAGTTCTCTTTCAGTCAAGGAGGCCGTGCGACTGGCAAAGGGAGTCTGCGCAGCACTGCCTTCGCGAGGCTCTTTGACGACTGGGGCACTCAACCCAGGCAAGCCAGAGAGCAGTACGTTGCCCTTGCTATGAACGTGAAGAGCTTTCTCCAGGGGCCTGTTTAGGCTAAGGTTCCTCAGAAGCCAGGAGCCGCCGTTCCGGCACGGAGAGAAGTCATCCTGCGAAATTGGCGAACGAGCTCCTATCCTGCGTGCCCCCAGGAGCGTCGCAGAGTTAAGGCACTCCGTGGTGGAGTATGGCCTCATGGAAACCGCTGCACACCCAACTCCCCCGACGTGAAACACTGGAACTTACCTTGAGGCCTGAGGTCACCTTTCGTTCGGCCGGAGCTGAACCTGGGGTGCCGTGGGAGGAGTTCCTAGAAAGGCATTGCCAGCACGGTTTTCGCTTTGGGAGAACACGCAGCCTCGGCCCACAACGACAGTCCTGCCGTGCAGAGACGTCGGGCCGCTAGTGCTGTTCAAGGCAGCTTTGAAGCCAAGCGCAAGGCGCCTCCAAACGGGGAGAGAGCGAACTCTCCCCTCCGCGTCCCACGTTCAAGCTGAATGACGCAGCATGTTTCTCGGAAGGCTCTGCCGAGCTATCTAGTACAAGGGAGAGAGTGCCTGCCTCTGCTGAGACAGGTTTTGACGTGGGGATCGCTGGGCAGGCGGAAGAGCGTTCCCCAGGCCGTGCAAAGTTGAGGCCTTGGTGATTCTGGATGGTCCCAAGGGTCCGGAATTGTCCCTGGGGAAGCTGTCCTTTTCCCTCTTTTTCCGGCTGGAAGTACACCTCTGGCATCCGACCGCCGTTCGGCGACGTCCTGGGGGAGACGCCCTGGTTTCACTTGTGGCGCACACTGGTGTTTCTCAGAAGAGCCCAAGTTCCTCCCTGCGGGTGGGTGGGGGGGCTTGGCACACCAGCATGGAATGTAAGGCTGTTTAGAACTGCGTACCTTGAGGCCGTGTGAAGGCCGCACGAACGAGAGCTTTCGAGCGAACAGGGCAGCGCTTCGCCGTCACCATTGCACCTTCACGGAGCTTCGTCGAACGAACGCATTTACTTCCTGGGGCTCAAACACAGCCGAGGAGTTGGAAGGCATAGAGTGAGTGCCCTTTGACAGTTGTTACAACGAACGTGAGTGCACAGTGTCTCGTGAAATACCTTGCACGGTTGAAAGCATTCCGTGAACGCATGCCCCTCCGCTCCCTCTGGCACTCCGAGGTGTTACTAACGGGGGAAATCTGGACTTTCGCTTGAGGCCGGGGTGGGGCGGGGGGACTCACAATTCTTCTGCCGGCGAGCTCCAGAGCGCTCCTGCTGGAGCTCCCAGCAAGGAACTGAGAGCAGCAGGCCTCACACGAGTCAACTCAGACTTCTTCTGTCACGAGTAAACTCAGACTTCTTATGTGAGGCCTTCCGGCAGCAAAGCGAAGGTGCGCGCGAGGAGTGTGCTTCAGGCAGCTTCGGACCCGCCACTGTCTCGTCTACCACGGAGGGGAATCAGGTTTGGCCAGGGTCGCCCAGCTTCATACCTGAGCTCCTACCGGTATCCTCAGTGGTTTCTGATTACCTCAAGGAAACACACGGGAGGGACAGGGCCCTTCCGTGGAGGCCCTTTTGGGCACAGGGACCTCTGCGTGGGATCTAGTGGGTAAGTATGGCAGTACCTTAGATAGGCCTCAGTGACCAAGGCTGTCGTCTGGCTCATGCCTTAGCTGTGTTAAGTGTGGAAAACGTGCTGGTCCTCAGGCTGGGCCCACAGCCTAGCTTTCGCTTCAGTGAGAGTGCTGTCCCGAGTCTCTTCCTGGAGCCAGTCATCAGCGCGGTGTCTTTTGGCTCCGCAGTTCTCTTTCAGTCAAGGAGGCCGTTCGACTGACTGGCAAAGGGAGTCCGCCCAGCGCTGCTTTCGCCAGTCTCTCTGACGACTGGGGCACTCAACCCAGGCAAGCCAGAGAGCAGTACGTTGCCCTTGCTATGAACGTGAAGAGCTTTCTCCAGGGGCCTGTTTAGGCTAAGGTTCCTCAGGAGCCAGGAGCCGCCGTTCCGGCACGGAGAGAAGTCATCCTGCGAAATTGGCGAACGAGCTCCTATCCTGCGTGCCCCCAGGAGCGTCGCAGAGTTAAGGCACTCCGTGGTGGAGTATGGCCTCATGGAAACCGCTGCACACCCAACTCCCCCGACGTGAAACACTGGAACTTACCTTGAGGCCTGAGGTCACCTTTCGTTCGGCCGGAGCTGAACCTGGGGTGCCGTGGGAGGAGTTCCTAGAAAGGCATTGCCAGCACGGTTTTCGCTTTGGGAGAACACGCAGCCTCGGCCCACAACGACAGTCCTGCCGTGCAGAGACGTCGGGCCGCTAGTGCTGTTCAAGGCAGCTTTGAAGCCAAGCGCAAGGCGCCTCCAAACGGGGAGAGAGCGAACTCTCCCCTCCGCGTCCCACGTTCAAGCTGAATGACGCAGCATGTTTCTCGGAAGGCTCTGCCGAGCTATCTAGTACAAGGGAGAGAGTGCCTGCCTCTGCTGAGACAGGTTTTGACGTGGGGATTGCTGGGCAGGCGGAAGAGCGTTCCCCAGGCCGTGCAAAGTTGAGGCCTTGGTGATTCTGGATGGTCCCAAGGGTCCGGAATTGTCCCTGGGGAAGCTGTCCTTTTCCCTCTTTTTCCGGCTGGAAGTACACCTCTGGCATCCGACCGCCGTTCGGCGACGTCCTGGGGGAGACGCCCTGGTTTCACTTGTGGCGCACACTGGTGTTTCTCAGAAGAGCCCAAGTTCCTCCCTGCGGGTGGGTGGGGGGGCTTGGCACACCAGCATGGAATGTAAGGCTGTTTAGAACTGCGTACCTTGAGGCCGTGTGAAGGCCGCACGAACGAGAGCTTTCGAGCGAACAGGGCAGCGCTTCGCCGTCACCGTTGCACCTTCACGGAGCTTCGTCGAACGAACGCATTTACTTCCTGGGGCTCAAACACAGCCGAGGAGTTGGAAGGCATAGAGTGAGTGCCCTTTGACAGTTGTTACAACGAACGTGAGTGCACAGTGTCTCGTGAAATACCTTGCACGGTTGAAAGCATTCCGTGAACGCATGCCCCTCCGCTCCCTCTGGCACTCCGAGGTGTTACTAACGGGGGAAATCTGGACTTTCGCTTGAGGCCGGGGTGGGGCGGGGGGACTCACAATTCTTCTGCCGGCGAGCTCCAGAGCGCTCCTGCTGGAGCTCCCAGCAAGGAACTGAGAGCAGCAGGCCTCACACGAGTCAACTCAGACTTCTTCTGTCACGAGTAAACTCAGACTTCTTATGTGAGGCCTTCCGGCAGCAAAGCGAAGGTGCGCGCGAGGAGTGTGCTTCAGGCAGCTTCGGACCCGCCACTGTCTCGTCTACCACGGAGGGGAATCAGGTTTGGCCAGGGTCGCCCAGCTTCATACCTGAGCTCCTACCGGTATCCTCAGTGGTTTCCGATTACCTCAAGGAAACACACGGGAAGGACAGGACCCTTCCGTGAGGGCCCTTTTGGGCACAGGGACCTCTGCGTGGGATCTAGTGGGTAAGTATGGCAGTACCTTAGATAGGCCTCAGTGACCAAGGCTGTCGTCTGGCTCATGCCTTAGCTGTGTTAAGTGTGGAAAACGTGCTGGTCCTCAGGCTGGGCCCACAGCCTAGCTTTCGCTTCTGTGAGAGTGCTGTCCCGAGTCTCCTCCTGGAGCCAGTCGTCAGCACGGTGCCTTTTGGCACTGCAGTTCTCTTTCAGTCAAGGAGGCCGTGCGACTGGCAAAGGGAGTCTGCGCAGCACTGCCTTCGCGAGGCTCTTTGACGACTGGGGCACTCAACCCAGGCAAGCCAGAGAGCAGTACGTTGCCCTTGCTATGAACGTGAAGAGCTTTCTCCAGGGGCCTGTTTAGGCTAAGGTTCCTCAGAAGCCAGGAGCCGCCGTTCCGGCACGGAGAGAAGTCATCCTGCGAAATTGGCGAACGAGCTCCTATCCTGTGTGCCCCCAGGAGCGTCGCAGAGTTAAGGCACTCCGTGGTGGAGTATGGCCTCATGGAAACCGCTGCACACCCAACTCCCCCGACGTGAAACACTGGAACTTACCTTGAGGCCTGAGGTCACCTTTCGTTCGGCCGGAGCTGAACCTGGGGTGCCGTGGGAGGAGTTCCTAGAAAGGCATTGCCAGCACGGTTTTCGCTTTGGGAGAACACGCAGCCTCGGCCCACAACGACAGTCCTGCCGTGCAGAGACGTCGGGCCGCTAGTGCTGTTCAAGGCAGCTTTGAAGCCAAGCGCAAGGCGCCTCCAAACGGGGAGAGAGCGAACTCTCCCCTCCGCGTCCCACGTTCAAGCTGAATGACGCAACATGTTTCTCGGAAGGCTCTGCCGAGCTATCTGGTACAAGGGAGAGAGTGCCTGCCTCTGCTGAGACAGGTTTTGACGTGGGGATTGCTGGGCAGGCGGAAGAGCGTTCCCCAGGCCGTGCAAAGTTGAGGCCTTGGTGATTCTGGATGGTCCCAAGGGTCCGGAATTGTCCCTGGGGAAGCTGTCCTTTTCCCTCTTTTTCCGGCTGGAAGTACACCTCTGGCATCCGACCGCCGTTCGGCGACGTCCTGGGGGAGACGCCCTGGTTTCACTTGTGGCGCACACTGGTGTTTCTCAGAAGAGCCCAAGTTCCTCCCTGCGGGTGGGTGGGGGGGCTTGGCACACCAGCATGGAATGTAAGGCTGTTTAGAACTGCGTACCTTGAGGCCGTGTGAAGGCCGCACGAACGAGAGCTTTCGAGCGAACAGGGCAGCGCTTCGCCGTCACCGTTGCACCTTCACGGAGCTTCGTCGAACGAACGCATTTACTTCCTGGGGCTCAAACACAGCCGAGGAGTTGGAAGGCATAGAGTGAGTGCCCTTTGACAGTTGTTACAACGAACGTGAGTGCACAGTGTCTCGTGAAATACCTTGCACGGTTGAAAGCATTCCGTGAACGCATGCCCCTCCGCTCCCTCTGGCACTCCGAGGTGTTACTAACGGGGGAAATCTGGACTTTCGCTTGAGGCCGGGGTGGGGCGGGGGGACTCACAATTCTTCTGCCGGCGAGCTCCAGAGCGCTCCTGCTGGAGCTCCCAGCAAGGAACTGAGAGCAGCAGGCCTCACACGAGTCAACTCAGACTTCTTCTGTCACGAGTAAACTCAGACTCCTTATGTGAGGCCTTCCGGCAGCAAAGCGAAGGTGCGCGCGAGGAGTGTGCTTCAGGCAGCTTCGGACCCGCCACTGTCTCGTCTACCACGGAGGGGAATCAGGTTTGGCCAGGGTCGCCCAGCTTCATACCTGAGCTCCTACCGGTATCCTCAGTGGTTTCCGATTACCTCAAGGAAACACAACGGGAGGGACAGGGCCCTTCCGTGGAGGCCCTTTTGGGCACAGGGACCTCTGCGTGGGATCTAGTGGGTAAGTATGGCAGTACCTTAGGTAGGCCTCAGTGACCAAGGCTGTCGTCTGGCTCATGCCTTAGCTGTGTTAAGTGTGGAAAACGTGCTGGTCCTCAGGCTGGGCCCACAGCCTAGCTTTCGCTTCTGTGAGAGTGCTGTCCCGAGTCTCCTCCTGGAGCCAGTCGTCAGCACGGTGCCTTTTGGCACTGCAGTTCTCTTTCAGTCAAGGAGGCCGTGCGACTGGCAAAGGGAGTCTGCGCAGCACTGCCTTCGCGAGGCTCTTTGACGACTGGGGCACTCAACCCAGGCAAGCCAGAGAGCAGTACGTTGCCCTTGCTATGAACGTGAAGAGCTTTCTCCAGGGGCCTGTTTAGGCTAAGGTTCCTCAGAAGCCAGGAGCCGCCGTTCCGGCACGGAGAGAAGTCATCCTGCGAAATTGGCGAACGAGCTCCTATCCTGTGTGCCCCCAGGAGCGTCGCAGAGTTAAGGCACTCCGTGGTGGAGTATGGCCTCATGGAAACCGCTGCACACCCAACTCCCCCGACGTGAAACACTGGAACTTACCTTGAGGCCTGAGGTCACCTTTCGTTCGGCCGGAGCTGAACCTGGGGTGCCGTGGGAGGAGTTCCTAGAAAGGCATTGCCAGCACGGTTTTCGCTTTGGGAGAACACGCAGCCTCGGCCCACAACGACAGTCCTGCCGTGCAGAGACGTCGGGCCGCTAGTGCTGTTCAAGGCAGCTTTGAAGCCAAGCGCAAGGCGCCTCCAAACGGGGAGAGAGCGAACTCTCCCCTCCGCGTCCCACGTTCAAGCTGAATGACGCAGCATGTTTCTCGGAAGGCTCTGCCGAGCTATCTGGTACAAGGGAGAGAGTGCCTGCCTCTGCTGAGACAGGTTTTGACGTGGGGATTGCTGGGCAGGCGGAAGAGCGTTCCCCAGGCCGTGCAAAGTTGAGGCCTTGGTGATTCTGGATGGTCCCAAGGGTCCGGAATTGTCCCTGGGGAAGCTGTCCTTTTCCCTCTTTTTCCGGCTGGAAGTACACCTCTGGCATCCGACCGCCGTTCGGCGACGTCCTGGGGGAGACGCCCTGGTTTCACTTGTGGCGCACACTGGTGTTTCTCAGAAGAGCCCAAGTTCCTCCCTGCGGGTGGGTGGGGGGCTTGGCACACCAGCATGGAATGTAAGGCTGTTTAGAACTGCGAACCTTGAGGCCGTGTGAAGGCCGCACGAACGAGAGCTTTCGAGCGAACAGGGCAGCGCTTCGCCGTCACCGTTGCACCTTCACGGAGCTTCGTCGAACGAACGCATTTACTTCCTGGGGCTCAAACACAGCCGAGGAGTTGGAAGGCATAGAGTGAGTGCCCTTTGACAGTTGTTACAACGAACGTGAGTGCACAGTGTCTCGTGAAATACCTTGCACGGTTGAAAGCATTCCGTGAACGCATGCCCCTCCGCTCCCTCTGGCACTCCGAGGTGTTACTAACGGGGGAAATCTGGACTTTCGCTTGAGGCCGGGGTGGGGCGGGGGGACTCACAATTCTTCTGCCGGCGAGCTCCAGAGCGCTCCTGCTGGAGCTCCCAGCAAGGAACTGAGAGCAGCAGGCCTCACACGAGTCAACTCAGACTTCTTCTGTCACGAGTAAACTCAGACTCCTTATGTGAGGCCTTCCGGCAGCAAAGCGAAGGTGCGCGCGAGGAGTGTGCTTCAGGCAGCTTCGGACCCGCCACTGTCTCGTCTACCACGGAGGGGAATCAGGTTTGGCCAGGGTCGCCCAGCTTCATACCTGAGCTCCTACCGGTATCCTCAGTGGTTTCTGATTACCTCAAGGAAACACACGGGAGGGACAGGGCCCTTCCGTGGAGGCCCTTTTGGGCACAGGGACCTCTGCGTGGGATCTAGTGGGTAAGTATGGCAGTACCTTAGATAGGCCTCAGTGACCAAGGCTGTCGTCTGGCTCATGCCTTAGCTGTGTTAAGTGTGGAAAACGTGCTGGTCCTCAGGCTGGGCCCACAGCCTAGCTTTCGCTTCAGTGAGAGTGCTGTCCCGAGTCTCTTCCTGGAGCCAGTCATCAGCGCGGTGTCTTTTGGCTCCGCAGTTCTCTTTCAGTCAAGGAGGCCGTTCGACTGACTGGCAAAGGGAGTCCGCCCAGCGCTGCTTTCGCCAGTCTCTCTGACGACTGGGGCACTCAACCCAGGCAAGCCAGAGAGCAGTACGTTGCCCTTGCTATGAACGTGAAGAGCTTTCTCCAGGGGCCTGTTTAGGCTAAGGTTCCTCAGGAGCCAGGAGCCGCCGTTCCGGCACGGAGAGAAGTCATCCTGCGAAATTGGCGAACGAGCTCCTATCCTGCGTGCCCCCAGGAGCGTCGCAGAGTTAAGGCACTCCGTGGTGGAGTATGGCCTCATGGAAACCGCTGCACACCCAACTCCCCCGACGTGAAACACTGGAACTTACCTTGAGGCCTGAGGTCACCTTTCGTTCGGCCGGAGCTGAACCTGGGGTGCCGTGGGAGGAGTTCCTAGAAAGGCATTGCCAGCACGGTTTTCGCTTTGGGAGAACACGCAGCCTCGGCCCACAACGACAGTCCTGCCGTGCAGAGACGTCGGGCCGCTAGTGCTGTTCAAGGCAGCTTTGAAGCCAAGCGCAAGGCGCCTCCAAACGGGGAGAGAGCGAACTCTCCCCTCCGCGTCCCACGTTCAAGCTGAATGACGCAGCATGTTTCTCGGAAGGCTCTGCCGAGCTATCTAGTACAAGGGAGAGAGTGCCTGCCTCTGCTGAGACAGGTTTTGACGTGGGGATTGCTGGGCAGGCGGAAGAGCGTTCCCCAGGCCGTGCAAAGTTGAGGCCTTGGTGATTCTGGATGGTCCCAAGGGTCCGGAATTGTCCCTGGGGAAGCTGTCCTTTTCCCTCTTTTTCCGGCTGGAAGTACACCTCTGGCATCCGACCGCCGTTCGGCGACGTCCTGGGGGAGACGCCCTGGTTTCACTTGTGGCGCACACTGGTGTTTCTCAGAAGAGCCCAAGTTCCTCCCTGCGGGTGGGTGGGGGGGCTTGGCACACCAGCATGGAATGTAAGGCTGTTTAGAACTGCGTACCTTGAGGCCGTGTGAAGGCCGCACGAACGAGAGCTTTCGAGCGAACAGGGCAGCGCTTCGCCGTCACCGTTGCACCTTCACGGAGCTTCGTCGAACGAACGCATTTACTTCCTGGGGCTCAAACACAGCCGAGGAGTTGGAAGGCATAGAGTGAGTGCCCTTTGACAGTTGTTACAACGAACGTGAGTGCACAGTGTCTCGTGAAATACCTTGCACGGTTGAAAGCATTCCGTGAACGCATGCCCCTCCGCTCCCTCTGGCACTCCGAGGTGTTACTAACGGGGGAAATCTGGACTTTCGCTTGAGGCCGGGGTGGGGCGGGGGGACTCACAATTCTCCTGCCGGCGAGCTCCAGAGCGCTCCTGCTGGAGCTCCCAGCAAGGAACTGAGAGCAGCAGGCCTCACACGAGTCAACTCAGACTTCTTCTGTCACGAGTAAACTCAGACTCCTTATGTGAGGCCTTCCGGCAGCAAAGCGAAGGTGCGCGCGAGGAGTGTGCTTCAGGCAGCTTCGGACCCGCCACTGTCTCGTCTACCACGGAGGGGAATCAGGTTTGGCCAGGGTCGCCCAGCTTCATACCTGAGCTCCTACCGGTATCCTCAGTGGTTTCCGATTACCTCAAGGAAACACAACGGGAGGGACAGGGCCCTTCCGTGGAGGCCCTTTTGGGCACAGGGACCTCTGCGTGGGATCTAGTGGGTAAGTATGGCAGTACCTTAGGTAGGCCTCAGTGACCAAGGCTGTCGTCTGGCTCATGCCTTAGCTGTGTTAAGTGTGGAAAACGTGCTGGTCCTCAGGCTGGGCCCACAGCCTAGCTTTCGCTTCTGTGAGAGTGCTGTCCCGAGTCTCCTCCTGGAGCCAGTCGTCAGCACGGTGCCTTTTGGCACTGCAGTTCTCTTTCAGTCAAGGAGGCCGTGCGACTGGCAAAGGGAGTCTGCGCAGCACTGCCTTCGCGAGGCTCTATGACGACTGGGGCACTCAACCCAGGCAAGCCAGAGAGCAGTACGTTGCCCTTGCTATGAACGTGAAGAGCTTTCTCCAGGGGCCTGTTTAGGCTAAGGTTCCTCAGGAGCCAGGAGCCGCCGTTCCGGCACGGAGAGAAGTCATCCTGCGAAATTGGCGAACGAGCTCCTATCCTGCGTGCCCCCAGGAGCGTCGCAGAGTTAAGGCACTCCGTGGTGGAGTATGGCCTCATGGAAACCGCTGCACACCCAACTCCCCCGACGTGAAACACTGGAACTTACCTTGAGGCCTGAGGTCACCTTTCGTTCGGCCGGAGCTGAACCTGGGGTGCCGTGGGAGGAGTTCCTAGAAAGGCATTGCCAGCACGGTTTTCGCTTTGGGAGAACACGCAGCCTCGGCCCACAACGACAGTCCTGCCGTGCAGAGACGTCGGGCCGCTAGTGCTGTTCAAGGCAGCTTTGAAGCCAAGCGCAAGGCGCCTCCAAACGGGGAGAGAGCGAACTCTCCCCTCCGCGTCCCACGTTCAAGCTGAATGACGCAGCATGTTTCTCGGAAGGCTCTGCCGAGCTATCTGGTACAAGGGAGAGAGTGCCTGCCTCTGCTGAGACAGGTTTTGACGTGGGGATTGCTGGGCAGGCGGAAGAGCGTTCCCCAGGCCGTGCAAAGTTGAGGCCTTGGTGATTCTGGATGGTCCCAAGGGTCCGGAATTGTCCCTGGGGAAGCTGTCCTTTTCCCTCTTTTTCCGGCTGGAAGTACACCTCTGGCATCCGACCGCCGTTCGGCGACGTCCTGGGGGAGACGCCCTGGTTTCACTTGTGGCGCACACTGGTGTTTCTCAGAAGAGCCCAAGTTCCTCCCTGCGGGTGGGTGGGGGGGCTTGGCACACCAGCATGGAATGTGAGGCTGTTTAGAACTGCGTACCTTGAGGCCGTGTGAAGGCCGCACGAACGAGAGCTTTCGAGCGAACAGGGCAGCGCTTCGCCGTCACCGTTGCACCTTCACGGAGCTTCGTCGAACGAACGCATTTACTTCCTGGGGCTCAAACACAGCCGAGGAGTTGGAAGGCATAGAGTGAGTGCCCTTTGACAGTTGTTACAACGAACGTGAGTGCACAGTGTCTCGTGAAATACCTTGCACGGTTGAAAGCATTCCGTGAACGCATGCCCCTCCGCTCCCTCTGGCACTCCGAGGTGTTACTAACGGGGGAAATCTGGACTTTCGCTTGAGGCCGGGGTGGGGCGGGGGGACTCACAATTCTTCTGCCGGCGAGCTCCAGAGCGCTCCTGCTGGAGCTCCCAGCAAGGAACTGAGAGCAGCAGGCCTCACACGAGTCAACTCAGACTTCTTCTGTCACGAGTAAACTCAGACTCCTTATGTGAGGCCTTCCGGCAGCAAAGCGAAGGTGCGCGCGAGGAGTGTGCTTCAGGCAGCTTCGGACCCGCCACTGTCTCGTCTACCACGGAGGGGAATCAGGTTTGGCCAGGGTCGCCCAGCTTCATACCTGAGCTCCTACCGGTATCCTCAGTGGTTTCCGATTACCTCAAGGAAACACAACGGGAGGGACAGGGCCCTTCCGTGGAGGCCCTTTTGGGCACAGGGACCTCTGCGTGGGATCTAGTGGGTAAGTATGGCAGTACCTTAGGTAGGCCTCAGTGACCAAGGCTGTCGTCTGGCTCATGCCTTAGCTGTGTTAAGTGTGGAAAACGTGCTGGTCCTCAGGCTGGGCCCACAGCCTAGCTTTCGCTTCTGTGAGAGTGCTGTCCCGAGTCTCCTCCTGGAGCCAGTCGTCAGCACGGTGCCTTTTGGCACTGCAGTTCTCTTTCAGTCAAGGAGGCCGTGCGACTGGCAAAGGGAGTCTGCGCAGCACTGCCTTCGCGAGGCTCTTTGACGACTGGGGCACTCAACCCAGGCAAGCCAGAGAGCAGTACGTTGCCCTTGCTATGAACGTGAAGAGCTTTCTCCAGGGGCCTGTTTAGGCTAAGGTTCCTCAGGAGCCAGGAGCCGCCGTTCCGGCACGGAGAGAAGTCATCCTGCGAAATTGGCGAACGAGCTCCTATCCTGTGTGCCCCCAGGAGCGTCGCAGAGTTAAGGCACTCCGTGGTGGAGTATGGCCTCATGGAAACCGCTGCACACCCAACTCCCCCGACGTGAAACACTGGAACTTACCTTGAGGCCTGAGGTCACCTTTCGTTCGGCCGGAGCTGAACCTGGGGTGCCGTGGGAGGAGTTCCTAGAAAGGCATTGCCAGCACGGTTTTCGCTTTGGGAGAACACGCAGCCTCGGCCCACAACGACAGTCCTGCCGTGCAGAGACGTCGGGCCGCTAGTGCTGTTCAAGGCAGCTTTGAAGCCAAGCGCAAGGCGCCTCCAAACGGGGAGAGAGCGAACTCTCCCCTCCGCGTCCCACGTTCAAGCTGAATGACGCAGCATGTTTCTCGGAAGGCTCTGCCGAGCTATCTGGTACAAGGGAGAGAGTGCCTGCCTCTGCTGAGACAGGTTTTGACGTGGGGATTGCTGGGCAGGCGGAAGAGCGTTCCCCAGGCCGTGCAAAGTTGAGGCCTTGGTGATTCTGGATGGTCCCAAGGGTCCGGAATTGTCCCTGGGGAAGCTGTCCTTTTCCCTCTTTTTCCGGCTGGAAGTACACCTCTGGCATCCGACCGCCGTTCGGCGACGTCCTGGGGGAGACGCCCTGGTTTCACTTGTGGCGCACACTGGTGTTTCTCAGAAGAGCCCAAGTTCCTCCCTGCGGGTGGGTGGGGGGGCTTGGCACACCAGCATGGAATGTAAGGCTGTTTAGAACTGCGTACCTTGAGGCCGTGTGAAGGCCGCACGAACGAGAGCTTTCGAGCGAACAGGGCAGCGCTTCGCCGTCACCGTTGCACCTTCACGGAGCTTCGTCGAACGAACGCATTTACTTCCTGGGGCTCAAACACAGCCGAGGAGTTGGAAGGCATAGAGTGAGTGCCCTTTGACAGTTGTTACAACGAACGTGAGTGCACAGTGTCTCGTGAAATACCTTGCACGGTTGAAAGCATTCCGTGAACGCATGCCCCTCCGCTCCCTCTGGCACTCCGAGGTGTTACTAACGGGGGAAATCTGGACTTTCGCTTGAGGCCGGGGTGGGGCGGGGGGACTCACAATTCTCCTGCCGGCGAGCTCCAGAGCGCTCCTGCTGGAGCTCCCAGCAAGGAACTGAGAGCAGCAGGCCTCACACGAGTCAACTCAGACTTCTTCTGTCACGAGTAAACTCAGACTCCTTATGTGAGGCCTTCCGGCAGCAAAGCGAAGGTGCGCGCGAGGAGTGTGCTTCAGGCAGCTTCGGACCCGCCACTGTCTCGTCTACCACGGAGGGGAATCAGGTTTGGCCAGGGTCGCCCAGCTTCATACCTGAGCTCCTACCGGTATCCTCAGTGGTTTCCGATTACCTCAAGGAAACACAACGGGAGGGACAGGGCCCTTCCGTGGAGGCCCTTTTGGGCACAGGGACCTCTGCGTGGGATCTAGTGGGTAAGTATGGCAGTACCTTAGGTAGGCCTCAGTGACCAAGGCTGTCGTCTGGCTCATGCCTTAGCTGTGTTAAGTGTGGAAAACGTGCTGGTCCTCAGGCTGGGCCCACAGCCTAGCTTTCGCTTCTGTGAGAGTGCTGTCCCGAGTCTCCTCCTGGAGCCAGTCGTCAGCACGGTGCCTTTTGGCACTGCAGTTCTCTTTCAGTCAAGGAGGCCGTGCGACTGGCAAAGGGAGTCTGCGCAGCACTGCCTTCGCGAGGCTCTTTGACGACTGGGGCACTCAACCCAGGCAAGCCAGAGAGCAGTACGTTGCCCTTGCTATGAACGTGAAGAGCTTTCTCCAGGGGCCTGTTTAGGCTAAGGTTCCTCAGAAGCCAGGAGCCGCCGTTCCGGCACGGAGAGAAGTCATCCTGCGAAATTGGCGAACGAGCTCCTATCCTGTGTGCCCCCAGGAGCGTCGCAGAGTTAAGGCACTCCGTGGTGGAGTATGGCCTCATGGAAACCGCTGCACACCCAACTCCCCCGACGTGAAACACTGGAACTTACCTTGAGGCCTGAGGTCACCTTTCGTTCGGCCGGAGCTGAACCTGGGGTGCCGTGGGAGGAGTTCCTAGAAAGGCATTGCCAGCACGGTTTTCGCTTTGGGAGAACACGCAGCCTCGGCCCACAACGACAGTCCTGCCGTGCAGAGACGTCGGGCCGCTAGTGCTGTTCAAGGCAGCTTTGAAGCCAAGCGCAAGGCGCCTCCAAACGGGGAGAGAGCGAACTCTCCCCTCCGCGTCCCACGTTCAAGCTGAATGACGCAGCATGTTTCTCGGAAGGCTCTGCCGAGCTATCTGGTACAAGGGAGAGAGTGCCTGCCTCTGCTGAGACAGGTTTTGACGTGGGGATTGCTGGGCAGGCGGAAGAGCGTTCCCCAGGCCGTGCAAAGTTGAGGCCTTGGTGATTCTGGATGGTCCCAAGGGTCCGGAATTGTCCCTGGGGAAGCTGTCCTTTTCCCTCTTTTTCCGGCTGGAAGTACACCTCTGGCATCCGACCGCCGTTCGGCGACGTCCTGGGGGAGACGCCCTGGTTTCACTTGTGGCGCACACTGGTGTTTCTCAGAAGAGCCCAAGTTCCTCCCTGCGGGTGGGTGGGGGGGCTTGGCACACCAGCATGGAATGTAAGGCTGTTTAGAACTGCGTACCTTGAGGCCGTGTGAAGGCCGCACGAACGAGAGCTTTCGAGCGAACAGGGCAGCGCTTCGCCGTCACCGTTGCACCTTCACGGAGCTTCGTCGAACGAACGCATTTACTTCCTGGGGCTCAAACACAGCCGAGGAGTTGGAAGGCATAGAGTGAGTGCCCTTTGACAGTTGTTACAACGAACGTGAGTGCACAGTGTCTCGTGAAATACCTTGCACGGTTGAAAGCATTCCGTGAACGCATGCCCCTCCGCTCCCTCTGGCACTCCGAGGTGTTACTAACGGGGGAAATCTGGACTTTCGCTTGAGGCCGGGGTGGGGCGGGGGGACTCACAGTTCTCCTGCCGGCGAGCTCCAGAGCGCTCCTGCTGGAGCTCCCAGCAAGGAACTGAGAGCAGCAGGCCTCACACGAGTCAACTCAGACTTCTTCTGTCACGAGTAAACTCAGACTCCTTATGTGAGGCCTTCCGGCAGCAAAGCGAAGGTGCGCGCGAGGAGTGTGCTTCAGGCAGCTTCGGACCCGCCACTGTCTCGTCTACCACGGAGGGGAATCAGGTTTGGCCAGGGTCGCCCAGCTTCATACCTGAGCTCCTACCGGTATCCTCAGTGGTTTCCGATTACCTCAAGGAAACACAACGGGAGGGACAGGGCCCTTCCGTGGAGGCCCTTTTGGGCACAGGGACCTCTGCGTGGGATCTAGTGGGTAAGTATGGCAGTACCTTAGGTAGGCCTCAGTGACCAAGGCTGTCGTCTGGCTCATGCCTTAGCTGTGTTAAGTGTGGAAAACGTGCTGGTCCTCAGGCTGGGCCCACAGCCTAGCTTTCGCTTCTGTGAGAGTGCTGTCCCGAGTCTCCTCCTGGAGCCAGTCGTCAGCACGGTGCCTTTTGGCACTGCAGTTCTCTTTCAGTCAAGGAGGCCGTGCGACTGGCAAAGGGAGTCTGCGCAGCACTGCCTTCGCGAGGCTCTTTGACGACTGGGGCACTCAACCCAGGCAAGCCAGAGAGCAGTACGTTGCCCTTGCTATGAACGTGAAGAGCTTTCTCCAGGGGCCTGTTTAGGCTAAGGTTCCTCAGAAGCCAGGAGCCGCCGTTCCGGCACGGAGAGAAGTCATCCTGCGAAATTGGCGAACGAGCTCCTATCCTGTGTGCCCCCAGGAGCGTCGCAGAGTTAAGGCACTCCGTGGTGGAGTATGGCCTCATGGAAACCGCTGCACACCCAACTCCCCCGACGTGAAACACTGGAACTTACCTTGAGGCCTGAGGTCACCTTTCGTTCGGCCGGAGCTGAACCTGGGGTGCCGTGGGAGGAGTTCCTAGAAAGGCATTGCCAGCACGGTTTTCGCTTTGGGAGAACACGCAGCCTCGGCCCACAACGACAGTCCTGCCGTGCAGAGACGTCGGGCCGCTAGTGCTGTTCAAGGCAGCTTTGAAGCCAAGCGCAAGGCGCCTCCAAACGGGGAGAGAGCGAACTCTCCCCTCCGCGTCCCACGTTCAAGCTGAATGACGCAGCATGTTTCTCGGAAGGCTCTGCCGAGCTATCTGGTACAAGGGAGAGAGTGCCTGCCTCTGCTGAGACAGGTTTTGACGTGGGGATTGCTGGGCAGGCGGAAGAGCGTTCCCCAGGCCGTGCAAAGTTGAGGCCTTGGTGATTCTGGATGGTCCCAAGGGTCCGGAATTGTCCCTGGGGAAGCTGTCCTTTTCCCTCTTTTTCCGGCTGGAAGTACACCTCTGGCATCCGACCGCCGTTCGGCGACGTCCTGGGGGAGACGCCCTGGTTTCACTTGTGGCGCACACTGGTGTTTCTCAGAAGAGCCCAAGTTCCTCCCTGCGGGTGGGTGGGGGGGCTTGGCACACCAGCATGGAATGTAAGGCTGTTTAGAACTGCGTACCTTGAGGCCGTGTGAAGGCCGCACGAACGAGAGCTTTCGAGCGAACAGGGCAGCGCTTCGCCGTCACCGTTGCACCTTCACGGAGCTTCGTCGAACGAACGCATTTACTTCCTGGGGCTCAAACACAGCCGAGGAGTTGGAAGGCATAGAGTGAGTGCCCTTTGACAGTTGTTACAACGAACGTGAGTGCACAGTGTCTCGTGAAATACCTTGCACGGTTGAAAGCATTCCGTGAACGCATGCCCCTCCGCTCCCTCTGGCACTCCGAGGTGTTACTAACGGGGGAAATCTGGACTTTCGCTTGAGGCCGGGGTGGGGCGGGGGGACTCACAATTCTCCTGCCGGCGAGCTCCAGAGCGCTCCTGCTGGAGCTCCCAGCAAGGAACTGAGAGCAGCAGGCCTCACACGAGTCAACTCAGACTTCTTCTGTCACGAGTAAACTCAGACTCCTTATGTGAGGCCTTCCGGCAGCAAAGCGAAGGTGCGCGCGAGGAGTGTGCTTCAGGCAGCTTCGGACCCGCCACTGTCTCGTCTACCACGGAGGGGAATCAGGTTTGGCCAGGGTCGCCCAGCTTCATACCTGAGCTCCTACCGGTATCCTCAGTGGTTTCCGATTACCTCAAGGAAACACAACGGGAGGGACAGGGCCCTTCCGTGGAGGCCCTTTTGGGCACAGGGACCTCTGCGTGGGATCTAGTGGGTAAGTATGGCAGTACCTTAGGTAGGCCTCAGTGACCAAGGCTGTCGTCTGGCTCATGCCTTAGCTGTGTTAAGTGTGGAAAACGTGCTGGTCCTCAGGCTGGGCCCACAGCCTAGCTTTCGCTTCTGTGAGAGTGCTGTCCCGAGTCTCCTCCTGGAGCCAGTCGTCAGCACGGTGCCTTTTGGCACTGCAGTTCTCTTTCAGTCAAGGAGGCCGTGCGACTGGCAAAGGGAGTCTGCGCAGCACTGCCTTCGCGAGGCTCTTTGACGACTGGGGCACTCAACCCAGGCAAGCCAGAGAGCAGTACGTTGCCCTTGCTATGAACGTGAAGAGCTTTCTCCAGGGGCCTGTTTAGGCTAAGGTTCCTCAGAAGCCAGGAGCCGCCGTTCCGGCACGGAGAGAAGTCATCCTGCGAAATTGGCGAACGAGCTCCTATCCTGTGTGCCCCCAGGAGCGTCGCAGAGTTAAGGCACTCCGTGGTGGAGTATGGCCTCATGGAAACCGCTGCACACCCAACTCCCCCGACGTGAAACACTGGAACTTACCTTGAGGCCTGAGGTCACCTTTCGTTCGGCCGGAGCTGAACCTGGGGTGCCGTGGGAGGAGTTCCTAGAAAGGCATTGCCAGCACGGTTTTCGCTTTGGGAGAACACGCAGCCTCGGCCCACAACGACAGTCCTGCCGTGCAGAGACGTCGGGCCGCTAGTGCTGTTCAAGGCAGCTTTGAAGCCAAGCGCAAGGCGCCTCCAAACGGGGAGAGAGCGAACTCTCCCCTCCGCGTCCCACGTTCAAGCTGAATGACGCAGCATGTTTCTCGGAAGGCTCTGCCGAGCTATCTGGTACAAGGGAGAGAGTGCCTGCCTCTGCTGAGACAGGTTTTGACGTGGGGATTGCTGGGCAGGCGGAAGAGCGTTCCCCAGGCCGTGCAAAGTTGAGGCCTTGGTGATTCTGGATGGTCCCAAGGGTCCGGAATTGTCCCTGGGGAAGCTGTCCTTTTCCCTCTTTTTCCGGCTGGAAGTACACCTCTGGCATCCGACCGCCGTTCGGCGACGTCCTGGGGGAGACGCCCTGGTTTCACTTGTGGCGCACACTGGTGTTTCTCAGAAGAGCCCAAGTTCCTCCCTGCGGGTGGGTGGGGGGGCTTGGCACACCAGCATGGAATGTAAGGCTGTTTAGAACTGCGTACCTTGAGGCCGTGTGAAGGCCGCACGAACGAGAGCTTTCGAGCGAACAGGGCAGCGCTTCGCCGTCACCGTTGCACCTTCACGGAGCTTCGTCGAACGAACGCATTTACTTCCTGGGGCTCAAACACAGCCGAGGAGTTGGAAGGCATAGAGTGAGTGCCCTTTGACAGTTGTTACAACGAACGTGAGTGCACAGTGTCTCGTGAAATACCTTGCACGGTTGAAAGCATTCCGTGAACGCATGCCCCTCCGCTCCCTCTGGCACTCCGAGGTGTTACTAACGGGGGAAATCTGGACTTTCGCTTGAGGCCGGGGTGGGGCGGGGGGACTCACAATTCTCCTGCCGGCGAGCTCCAGAGCGCTCCTGCTGGAGCTCCCAGCAAGGAACTGAGAGCAGCAGGCCTCACACGAGTCAACTCAGACTTCTTCTGTCACGAGTAAACTCAGACTCCTTATGTGAGGCCTTCCGGCAGCAAAGCGAAGGTGCGCGCGAGGAGTGTGCTTCAGGCAGCTTCGGACCCGCCACTGTCTTGTCTACCACGGAGGGGAATCAGGTTTGGCCAGGGTCGCCCAGCTTCATACCTGAGCTCCTACCGGTATCCTCAGTGGTTTCCGATTACCTCAAGGAAACACAACGGGAGGGACAGGGCCCTTCCGTGGAGGCCCTTTTGGGCACAGGGACCTCTGCGTGGGATCTAGTGGGTAAGTATGGCAGTACCTTAGGTAGGCCTCAGTGACCAAGGCTGTCGTCTGGCTCATGCCTTAGCTGTGTTAAGTGTGGAAAACGTGCTGGTCCTCAGGCTGGGCCCACAGCCTAGCTTTCGCTTCTGTGAGAGTGCTGTCCCGAGTCTCCTCCTGGAGCCAGTCGTCAGCACGGTGCCTTTTGGCACTGCAGTTCTCTTTCAGTCAAGGAGGCCGTGCGACTGGCAAAGGGAGTCTGCGCAGCACTGCCTTCGCGAGGCTCTTTGACGACTGGGGCACTCAACCCAGGCAAGCCAGAGAGCAGTACGTTGCCCTTGCTATGAACGTGAAGAGCTTTCTCCAGGGGCCTGTTTAGGCTAAGGTTCCTCAGAAGCCAGGAGCCGCCGTTCCGGCACGGAGAGAAGTCATCCTGCGAAATTGGCGAACGAGCTCCTATCCTGCGTGCCCCCAGGAGCGTCGCAGAGTTAAGGCACTCCGTGGTGGAGTATGGCCTCATGGAAACCGCTGCACACCCAACTCCCCCGACGTGAAACACTGGAACTTACCTTGAGGCCTGAGGTCACCTTTCGTTCGGCCGGAGCTGAACCTGGGGTGCCGTGGGAGGAGTTCCTAGAAAGGCATTGCCAGCACGGTTTTCGCTTTGGGAGAACACGCAGCCTCGGCCCACAACGACAGTCCTGCCGTGCAGAGACGTCGGGCCGCTAGTGCTGTTCAAGGCAGCTTTGAAGCCAAGCGCAAGGCGCCTCCAAACGGGGAGAGAGCGAACTCTCCCCTCCGCGTCCCACGTTCAAGCTGAATGACGCAGCATGTTTCTCGGAAGGCTCTGCCGAGCTATCTGGTACAAGGGAGAGAGTGCCTGCCTCTGCTGAGACAGGTTTTGACGTGGGGATTGCTGGGCAGGCGGAAGAGCGTTCCCCAGGCCGTGCAAAGTTGAGGCCTTGGTGATTCTGGATGGTCCCAAGGGTCCGGAATTGTCCCTGGGGAAGCTGTCCTTTTCCCTCTTTTTCCGGCTGGAAGTACACCTCTGGCATCCGACCGCCGTTCGGCGACGTCCTGGGGGAGACGCCCTGGTTTCACTTGTGGCGCACACTGGTGTTTCTCAGAAGAGCCCAAGTTCCTCCCTGCGGGTGGGTGGGGGGGCTTGGCACACCAGCATGGAATGTGAGGCTGTTTAGAACTGCGTACCTTGAGGCCGTGTGAAGGCCGCACGAACGAGAGCTTTCGAGCGAACAGGGCAGCGCTTCGCCGTCACCGTTGCACCTTCACGGAGCTTCGTCGAACGAACGCATTTACTTCCTGGGGCTCAAACACAGCCGAGGAGTTGGAAGGCATAGAGTGAGTGCCCTTTGACAGTTGTTACAACGAACGTGAGTGCACAGTGTCTCGTGAAATACCTTGCACGGTTGAAAGCATTCCGTGAACGCATGCCCCTCCGCTCCCTCTGGCACTCCGAGGTGTTACTAACGGGGGAAATCTGGACTTTCGCTTGAGGCCGGGGTGGGGCGGGGGGACTCACAATTCTTCTGCCGGCGAGCTCCAGAGCGCTCCTGCTGGAGCTCCCAGCAAGGAACTGAGAGCAGCAGGCCTCACACGAGTCAACTCAGACTTCTTCTGTCACGAGTAAACTCAGACTCCTTATGTGAGGCCTTCCGGCAGCAAAGCGAAGGTGCGCGCGAGGAGTGTGCTTCAGGCAGCTTCGGACCCGCCACTGTCTCGTCTACCACGGAGGGGAATCAGGTTTGGCCAGGGTCGCCCAGCTTCATACCTGAGCTCCTACCGGTATCCTCAGTGGTTTCCGATTACCTCAAGGAAACACAACGGGAGGGACAGGGCCCTTCCGTGGAGGCCCTTTTGGGCACAGGGACCTCTGCGTGGGATCTAGTGGGTAAGTATGGCAGTACCTTAGGTAGGCCTCAGTGACCAAGGCTGTCGTCTGGCTCATGCCTTAGCTGTGTTAAGTGTGGAAAACGTGCTGGTCCTCAGGCTGGGCCCACAGCCTAGCTTTCGCTTCTGTGAGAGTGCTGTCCCGAGTCTCCTCCTGGAGCCAGTCGTCAGCACGGTGCCTTTTGGCACTGCAGTTCTCTTTCAGTCAAGGAGGCCGTGCGACTGGCAAAGGGAGTCTGCGCAGCACTGCCTTCGCGAGGCTCTTTGACGACTGGGGCACTCAACCCAGGCAAGCCAGAGAGCAGTACGTTGCCCTTGCTATGAACGTGAAGAGCTTTCTCCAGGGGCCTGTTTAGGCTAAGGTTCCTCAGAAGCCAGGAGCCGCCGTTCCGGCACGGAGAGAAGTCATCCTGCGAAATTGGCGAACGAGCTCCTATCCTGTGTGCCCCCAGGAGCGTCGCAGAGTTAAGGCACTCCGTGGTGGAGTATGGCCTCATGGAAACCGCTGCACACCCAACTCCCCCGACGTGAAACACTGGAACTTACCTTGAGGCCTGAGGTCACCTTTCGTTCGGCCGGAGCTGAACCTGGGGTGCCGTGGGAGGAGTTCCTAGAAAGGCATTGCCAGCACGGTTTTCGCTTTGGGAGAACACGCAGCCTCGGCCCACAACGACAGTCCTGCCGTGCAGAGACGTCGGGCCGCTAGTGCTGTTCAAGGCAGCTTTGAAGCCAAGCGCAAGGCGCCTCCAAACGGGGAGAGAGCGAACTCTCCCCTCCGCGTCCCACGTTCAAGCTGAATGACGCAGCATGTTTCTCGGAAGGCTCTGCCGAGCTATCTGGTACAAGGGAGAGAGTGCCTGCCTCTGCTGAGACAGGTTTTGACGTGGGGATTGCTGGGCAGGCGGAAGAGCGTTCCCCAGGCCGTGCAAAGTTGAGGCCTTGGTGATTCTGGATGGTCCCAAGGGTCCGGAATTGTCCCTGGGGAAGCTGTCCTTTTCCCTCTTTTTCCGGCTGGAAGTACACCTCTGGCATCCGACCGCCGTTCGGCGACGTCCTGGGGGAGACGCCCTGGTTTCACTTGTGGCGCACACTGGTGTTTCTCAGAAGAGCCCAAGTTCCTCCCTGCGGGTGGGTGGGGGGGCTTGGCACACCAGCATGGAATGTAAGGCTGTTTAGAACTGCGTACCTTGAGGCCGTGTGAAGGCCGCACGAACGAGAGCTTTCGAGCGAACAGGGCAGCGCTTCGCCGTCACCGTTGCACCTTCACGGAGCTTCGTCGAACGAACGCATTTACTTCCTGGGGCTCAAACACAGCCGAGGAGTTGGAAGGCATAGAGTGAGTGCCCTTTGACAGTTGTTACAACGAACGTGAGTGCACAGTGTCTCGTGAAATACCTTCCACGGTTGAAAGCATTCCGTGAACGCATGCCCCTCCGCTCCCTCTGGCACTCCGAGGTGTTACTAACGGGGGAAATCTGGACTTTCGCTTGAGGCCGGGGTGGGGCGGGGGGACTCACAATTCTCCTGCCGGCGAGCTCCAGAGCGCTCCTGCTGGAGCTCCCAGCAAGGAACTGAGAGCAGCAGGCCTCACACGAGTCAACTCAGACTTCTTCTGTCACGAGTAAACTCAGACTCCTTATGTGAGGCCTTCCGGCAGCAAAGCGAAGGTGCGCGCGAGGAGTGTGCTTCAGGCAGCTTCGGACCCGCCACTGTCTCGTCTACCACGGAGGGGAATCAGGTTTGGCCAGGGTCGCCCAGCTTCATACCTGAGCTCCTACCGGTATCCTCAGTGGTTTCCGATTACCTCAAGGAAACACAACGGGAGGGACAGGGCCCTTCCGTGGAGGCCCTTTTGGGCACAGGGACCTCTGCGTGGGATCTAGTGGGTAAGTATGGCAGTACCTTAGGTAGGCCTCAGTGACCAAGGCTGTCGTCTGGCTCATGCCTTAGCTGTGTTAAGTGTGGAAAACGTGCTGGTCCTCAGGCTGGGCCCACAGCCTAGCTTTCGCTTCTGTGAGAGTGCTGTCCCGAGTCTCCTCCTGGAGCCAGTCGTCAGCACGGTGCCTTTTGGCACTGCAGTTCTCTTTCAGTCAAGGAGGCCGTGCGACTGGCAAAGGGAGTCTGCGCAGCACTGCCTTCGCGAGGCTCTTTGACGACTGGGGCACTCAACCCAGGCAAGCCAGAGAGCAGTACGTTGCCCTTGCTATGAACGTGAAGAGCTTTCTCCAGGGGCCTGTTTAGGCTAAGGTTCCTCAGAAGCCAGGAGCCGCCGTTCCGGCACGGAGAGAAGTCATCCTGCGAAATTGGCGAACGAGCTCCTATCCTGCGTGCCCCCAGGAGCGTCGCAGAGTTAAGGCACTCCGTGGTGGAGTATGGCCTCATGGAAACCGCTGCACACCCAACTCCCCCGACGTGAAACACTGGAACTTACCTTGAGGCCTGAGGTCACCTTTCGTTCGGCCGGAGCTGAACCTGGGGTGCCGTGGGAGGAGTTCCTAGAAAGGCATTGCCAGCACGGTTTTCGCTTTGGGAGAACACGCAGCCTCGGCCCACAACGACAGTCCTGCCGTGCAGAGACGTCGGGCCGCTAGTGCTGTTCAAGGCAGCTTTGAAGCCAAGCGCAAGGCGCCTCCAAACGGGGAGAGAGCGAACTCTCCCCTCCGCGTCCCACGTTCAAGCTGAATGACGCAGCATGTTTCTCGGAAGGCTCTGCCGAGCTATCTGGTACAAGGGAGAGAGTGCCTGCCTCTGCTGAGACAGGTTTTGACGTGGGGATTGCTGGGCAGGCGGAAGAGCGTTCCCCAGGCCGTGCAAAGTTGAGGCCTTGGTGATTCTGGATGGTCCCAAGGGTCCGGAATTGTCCCTGGGGAAGCTGTCCTTTTCCCTCTTTTTCCGGCTGGAAGTACACCTCTGGCATCCGACCGCCGTTCGGCGACGTCCTGGGGGAGACGCCCTGGTTTCACTTGTGGCGCACACTGGTGTTTCTCAGAAGAGCCCAAGTTCCTCCCTGCGGGTGGGTGGGGGGGCTTGGCACACCAGCATGGAATGTGAGGCTGTTTAGAACTGCGTACCTTGAGGCCGTGTGAAGGCCGCACGAACGAGAGCTTTCGAGCGAACAGGGCAGCGCTTCGCCGTCACCGTTGCACCTTCACGGAGCTTCGTCGAACGAACGCATTTACTTCCTGGGGCTCAAACACAGCCGAGGAGTTGGAAGGCATAGAGTGAGTGCCCTTTGACAGTTGTTACAACGAACGTGAGTGCACAGTGTCTCGTGAAATACCTTGCACGGTTGAAAGCATTCCGTGAACGCATGCCCCTCCGCTCCCTCTGGCACTCCGAGGTGTTACTAACGGGGGAAATCTGGACTTTCGCTTGAGGCCGGGGTGGGGCGGGGGGACTCACAATTCTCCTGCCGGCGAGCTCCAGAGCGCTCCTGCTGGAGCTCCCAGCAAGGAACTGAGAGCAGCAGGCCTCACACGAGTCAACTCAGACTTCTTCTGTCACGAGTAAACTCAGACTCCTTATGTGAGGCCTTCCGGCAGCAAAGCGAAGGTGCGCGCGAGGAGTGTGCTTCAGGCAGCTTCGGACCCGCCACTGTCTCGTCTACCACGGAGGGGAATCAGGTTTGGCCAGGGTCGCCCAGCTTCATACCTGAGCTCCTACCGGTATCCTCAGTGGTTTCCGATTACCTCAAGGAAACACAACGGGAGGGACAGGGCCCTTCCGTGGAGGCCCTTTTGGGCACAGGGACCTCTGCGTGGGATCTAGTGGGTAAGTATGGCAGTACCTTAGGTAGGCCTCAGTGACCAAGGCTGTCGTCTGGCTCATGCCTTAGCTGTGTTAAGTGTGGAAAACGTGCTGGTCCTCAGGCTGGGCCCACAGCCTAGCTTTCGCTTCTGTGAGAGTGCTGTCCCGAGTCTCCTCCTGGAGCCAGTCGTCAGCACGGTGCCTTTTGGCACTGCAGTTCTCTTTCAGTCAAGGAGGCCGTGCGACTGGCAAAGGGAGTCTGCGCAGCACTGCCTTCGCGAGGCTCTTTGACGACTGGGGCACTCAACCCAGGCAAGCCAGAGAGCAGTACGTTGCCCTTGCTATGAACGTGAAGAGCTTTCTCCAGGGGCCTGTTTAGGCTAAGGTTCCTCAGAAGCCAGGAGCCGCCGTTCCGGCACGGAGAGAAGTCATCCTGCGAAATTGGCGAACGAGCTCCTATCCTGTGTGCCCCCAGGAGCGTCGCAGAGTTAAGGCACTCCGTGGTGGAGTATGGCCTCATGGAAACCGCTGCACACCCAACTCCCCCGACGTGAAACACTGGAACTTACCTTGAGGCCTGAGGTCACCTTTCGTTCGGCCGGAGCTGAACCTGGGGTGCCGTGGGAGGAGTTCCTAGAAAGGCATTGCCAGCACGGTTTTCGCTTTGGGAGAACACGCAGCCTCGGCCCACAACGACAGTCCTGCCGTGCAGAGACGTCGGGCCGCTAGTGCTGTTCAAGGCAGCTTTGAAGCCAAGCGCAAGGCGCCTCCAAACGGGGAGAGAGCGAACTCTCCCCTCCGCGTCCCACGTTCAAGCTGAATGACGCAGCATGTTTCTCGGAAGGCTCTGCCGAGCTATCTGGTACAAGGGAGAGAGTGCCTGCCTCTGCTGAGACAGGTTTTGACGTGGGGATTGCTGGGCAGGCGGAAGAGCGTTCCCCAGGCCGTGCAAAGTTGAGGCCTTGGTGATTCTGGATGGTCCCAAGGGTCCGGAATTGTCCCTGGGGAAGCTGTCCTTTTCCCTCTTTTTCCGGCTGGAAGTACACCTCTGGCATCCGACCGCCGTTCGGCGACGTCCTGGGGGAGACGCCCTGGTTTCACTTGTGGCGCACACTGGTGTTTCTCAGAAGAGCCCAAGTTCCTCCCTGCGGGTGGGTGGGGGGCTTGGCACACCAGCATGGAATGTAAGGCTGTTTAGAACTGCGAACCTTGAGGCCGTGTGAAGGCCGCACGAACGAGAGCTTTCGAGCGAACAGGGCAGCGCTTCGCCGTCACCGTTGCACCTTCACGGAGCTTCGTCGAACGAACGCATTTACTTCCTGGGGCTCAAACACAGCCGAGGAGTTGGAAGGCATAGAGTGAGTGCCCTTTGACAGTTGTTACAACGAACGTGAGTGCACAGTGTCTCGTGAAATACCTTGCACGGTTGAAAGCATTCCGTGAACGCATGCCCCTCCGCTCCCTCTGGCACTCCGAGGTGTTACTAACGGGGGAAATCTGGACTTTCGCTTGAGGCCGGGGTGGGGCGGGGGGACTCACAATTCTCCTGCCGGCGAGCTCCAGAGCGCTCCTGCTGGAGCTCCCAGCAAGGAACTGAGAGCAGCAGGCCTCACACGAGTCAACTCAGACTTCTTCTGTCACGAGTAAACTCAGACTCCTTATGTGAGGCCTTCCGGCAGCAAAGCGAAGGTGCGCGCGAGGAGTGTGCTTCAGGCAGCTTCGGACCCGCCACTGTCTCGTCTACCACGGAGGGGAATCAGGTTTGGCCAGGGTCGCCCAGCTTCATACCTGAGCTCCTACCGGTATCCTCAGTGGTTTCCGATTACCTCAAGGAAACACAACGGGAGGGACAGGGCCCTTCCGTGGAGGCCCTTTTGGGCACAGGGACCTCTGCGTGGGATCTAGTGGGTAAGTATGGCAGTACCTTAGGTAGGCCTCAGTGACCAAGGCTGTCGTCTGGCTCATGCCTTAGCTGTGTTAAGTGTGGAAAACGTGCTGGTCCTCAGGCTGGGCCCACAGCCTAGCTTTCGCTTCTGTGAGAGTGCTGTCCCGAGTCTCCTCCTGGAGCCAGTCGTCAGCACGGTGCCTTTTGGCACTGCAGTTCTCTTTCAGTCAAGGAGGCCGTGCGACTGGCAAAGGGAGTCTGCGCAGCACTGCCTTCGCGAGGCTCTTTGACGACTGGGGCACTCAACCCAGGCAAGCCAGAGAGCAGTACGTTGCCCTTGCTATGAACGTGAAGAGCTTTCTCCAGGGGCCTGTTTAGGCTAAGGTTCCTCAGGAGCCAGGAGCCGCCGTTCCGGCACGGAGAGAAGTCATCCTGCGAAATTGGCGAACGAGCTCCTATCCTGTGTGCCCCCAGGAGCGTCGCAGAGTTAAGGCACTCCGTGGTGGAGTATGGCCTCATGGAAACCGCTGCACACCCAACTCCCCCGACGTGAAACACTGGAACTTACCTTGAGGCCTGAGGTCACCTTTCGTTCGGCCGGAGCTGAACCTGGGGTGCCGTGGGAGGAGTTCCTAGAAAGGCATTGCCAGCACGGTTTTCGCTTTGGGAGAACACGCAGCCTCGGCCCACAACGACAGTCCTGCCGTGCAGAGACGTCGGGCCGCTAGTGCTGTTCAAGGCAGCTTTGAAGCCAAGCGCAAGGCGCCTCCAAACGGGGAGAGAGCGAACTCTCCCCTCCGCGTCCCACGTTCAAGCTGAATGACGCAGCATGTTTCTCGGAAGGCTCTGCCGAGCTATCTGGTACAAGGGAGAGAGTGCCTGCCTCTGCTGAGACAGGTTTTGACGTGGGGATTGCTGGGCAGGCGGAAGAGCGTTCCCCAGGCCGTGCAAAGTTGAGGCCTTGGTGATTCTGGATGGTCCCAAGGGTCCGGAATTGTCCCTGGGGAAGCTGTCCTTTTCCCTCTTTTTCCGGCTGGAAGTACACCTCTGGCATCCGACCGCCGTTCGGCGACGTCCTGGGGGAGACGCCCTGGTTTCACTTGTGGCGCACACTGGTGTTTCTCAGAAGAGCCCAAGTTCCTCCCTGCGGGTGGGTGGGGGGGCTTGGCACACCAGCATGGAATGTGAGGCTGTTTAGAACTGCGTACCTTGAGGCCGTGTGAAGGCCGCACGAACGAGAGCTTTCGAGCGAACAGGGCAGCGCTTCGCCGTCACCGTTGCACCTTCACGGAGCTTCGTCGAACGAACGCATTTACTTCCTGGGGCTCAAACACAGCCGAGGAGTTGGAAGGCATAGAGTGAGTGCCCTTTGACAGTTGTTACAACGAACGTGAGTGCACAGTGTCTCGTGAAATACCTTGCACGGTTGAAAGCATTCCGTGAACGCATGCCCCTCCGCTCCCTCTGGCACTCCGAGGTGTTACTAACGGGGGAAATCTGGACTTTCGCTTGAGGCCGGGGTGGGGCGGGGGGACTCACAATTCTCCTGCCGGCGAGCTCCAGAGCGCTCCTGCTGGAGCTCCCAGCAAGGAACTGAGAGCAGCAGGCCTCACACGAGTCAACTCAGACTTCTTCTGTCACGAGTAAACTCAGACTCCTTATGTGAGGCCTTCCGGCAGCAAAGCGAAGGTGCGCGCGAGGAGTGTGCTTCAGGCAGCTTCGGACCCGCCACTGTCTCGTCTACCACGGAGGGGAATCAGGTTTGGCCAGGGTCGCCCAGCTTCATACCTGAGCTCCTACCGGTATCCTCAGTGGTTTCCGATTACCTCAAGGAAACACAACGGGAGGGACAGGGCCCTTCCGTGGAGGCCCTTTTGGGCACAGGGACCTCTGCGTGGGATCTAGTGGGTAAGTATGGCAGTACCTTAGGTAGGCCTCAGTGACCAAGGCTGTCGTCTGGCTCATGCCTTAGCTGTGTTAAGTGTGGAAAACGTGCTGGTCCTCAGGCTGGGCCCACAGCCTAGCTTTCGCTTCTGTGAGAGTGCTGTCCCGAGTCTCCTCCTGGAGCCAGTCGTCAGCACGGTGCCTTTTGGCACTGCAGTTCTCTTTCAGTCAAGGAGGCCGTGCGACTGGCAAAGGGAGTCTGCGCAGCACTGCCTTCGCGAGGCTCTATGACGACTGGGGCACTCAACCCAGGCAAGCCAGAGAGCAGTACGTTGCCCTTGCTATGAACGTGAAGAGCTTTCTCCAGGGGCCTGTTTAGGCTAAGGTTCCTCAGGAGCCAGGAGCCGCCGTTCCGGCACGGAGAGAAGTCATCCTGCGAAATTGGCGAACGAGCTCCTATCCTGCGTGCCCCCAGGAGCGTCGCAGAGTTAAGGCACTCCGTGGTGGAGTATGGCCTCATGGAAACCGCTGCACACCCAACTCCCCCGACGTGAAACACTGGAACTTACCTTGAGGCCTGAGGTCACCTTTCGTTCGGCCGGAGCTGAACCTGGGGTGCCGTGGGAGGAGTTCCTAGAAAGGCATTGCCAGCACGGTTTTCGCTTTGGGAGAACACGCAGCCTCGGCCCACAACGACAGTCCTGCCGTGCAGAGACGTCGGGCCGCTAGTGCTGTTCAAGGCAGCTTTGAAGCCAAGCGCAAGGCGCCTCCAAACGGGGAGAGAGCGAACTCTCCCCTCCGCGTCCCACGTTCAAGCTGAATGACGCAGCATGTTTCTCGGAAGGCTCTGCCGAGCTATCTGGTACAAGGGAGAGAGTGCCTGCCTCTGCTGAGACAGGTTTTGACGTGGGGATTGCTGGGCAGGCGGAAGAGCGTTCCCCAGGCCGTGCAAAGTTGAGGCCTTGGTGATTCTGGATGGTCCCAAGGGTCCGGAATTGTCCCTGGGGAAGCTGTCCTTTTCCCTCTTTTTCCGGCTGGAAGTACACCTCTGGCATCCGACCGCCGTTCGGCGACGTCCTGGGGGAGACGCCCTGGTTTCACTTGTGGCGCACACTGGTGTTTCTCAGAAGAGCCCAAGTTCCTCCCTGCGGGTGGGTGGGGGGGCTTGGCACACCAGCATGGAATGTGAGGCTGTTTAGAACTGCGTACCTTGAGGCCGTGTGAAGGCCGCACGAACGAGAGCTTTCGAGCGAACAGGGCAGCGCTTCGCCGTCACCGTTGCACCTTCACGGAGCTTCGTCGAACGAACGCATTTACTTCCTGGGGCTCAAACACAGCCGAGGAGTTGGAAGGCATAGAGTGAGTGCCCTTTGACAGTTGTTACAACGAACGTGAGTGCACAGTGTCTCGTGAAATACCTTGCACGGTTGAAAGCATTCCGTGAACGCATGCCCCTCCGCTCCCTCTGGCACTCCGAGGTGTTACTAACGGGGGAAATCTGGACTTTCGCTTGAGGCCGGGGTGGGGCGGGGGGACTCACAATTCTTCTGCCGGCGAGCTCCAGAGCGCTCCTGCTGGAGCTCCCAGCAAGGAACTGAGAGCAGCAGGCCTCACACGAGTCAACTCAGACTTCTTCTGTCACGAGTAAACTCAGACTCCTTATGTGAGGCCTTCCGGCAGCAAAGCGAAGGTGCGCGCGAGGAGTGTGCTTCAGGCAGCTTCGGACCCGCCACTGTCTCGTCTACCACGGAGGGGAATCAGGTTTGGCCAGGGTCGCCCAGCTTCATACCTGAGCTCCTACCGGTATCCTCAGTGGTTTCCGATTACCTCAAGGAAACACAACGGGAGGGACAGGGCCCTTCCGTGGAGGCCCTTTTGGGCACAGGGACCTCTGCGTGGGATCTAGTGGGTAAGTATGGCAGTACCTTAGGTAGGCCTCAGTGACCAAGGCTGTCGTCTGGCTCATGCCTTAGCTGTGTTAAGTGTGGAAAACGTGCTGGTCCTCAGGCTGGGCCCACAGCCTAGCTTTCGCTTCTGTGAGAGTGCTGTCCCGAGTCTCCTCCTGGAGCCAGTCGTCAGCACGGTGCCTTTTGGCACTGCAGTTCTCTTTCAGTCAAGGAGGCCGTGCGACTGGCAAAGGGAGTCTGCGCAGCACTGCCTTCGCGAGGCTCTTTGACGACTGGGGCACTCAACCCAGGCAAGCCAGAGAGCAGTACGTTGCCCTTGCTATGAACGTGAAGAGCTTTCTCCAGGGGCCTGTTTAGGCTAAGGTTCCTCAGAAGCCAGGAGCCGCCGTTCCGGCACGGAGAGAAGTCATCCTGCGAAATTGGCGAACGAGCTCCTATCCTGTGTGCCCCCAGGAGCGTCGCAGAGTTAAGGCACTCCGTGGTGGAGTATGGCCTCATGGAAACCGCTGCACACCCAACTCCCCCGACGTGAAACACTGGAACTTACCTTGAGGCCTGAGGTCACCTTTCGTTCGGCCGGAGCTGAACCTGGGGTGCCGTGGGAGGAGTTCCTAGAAAGGCATTGCCAGCACGGTTTTCGCTTTGGGAGAACACGCAGCCTCGGCCCACAACGACAGTCCTGCCGTGCAGAGACGTCGGGCCGCTAGTGCTGTTCAAGGCAGCTTTGAAGCCAAGCGCAAGGCGCCTCCAAACGGGGAGAGAGCGAACTCTCCCCTCCGCGTCCCACGTTCAAGCTGAATGACGCAGCATGTTTCTCGGAAGGCTCTGCCGAGCTATCTGGTACAAGGGAGAGAGTGCCTGCCTCTGCTGAGACAGGTTTTGACGTGGGGATTGCTGGGCAGGCGGAAGAGCGTTCCCCAGGCCGTGCAAAGTTGAGGCCTTGGTGATTCTGGATGGTCCCAAGGGTCCGGAATTGTCCCTGGGGAAGCTGTCCTTTTCCCTCTTTTTCCGGCTGGAAGTACACCTCTGGCATCCGACCGCCGTTCGGCGACGTCCTGGGGGAGACGCCCTGGTTTCACTTGTGGCGCACACTGGTGTTTCTCAGAAGAGCCCAAGTTCCTCCCTGCGGGTGGGTGGGGGGGCTTGGCACACCAGCATGGAATGTGAGGCTGTTTAGAACTGCGTACCTTGAGGCCGTGTGAAGGCCGCACGAACGAGAGCTTTCGAGCGAACAGGGCAGCGCTTCGCCGTCACCGTTGCACCTTCACGGAGCTTCGTCGAACGAACGCATTTACTTCCTGGGGCTCAAACACAGCCGAGGAGTTGGAAGGCATAGAGTGAGTGCCCTTTGACAGTTGTTACAACGAACGTGAGTGCACAGTGTCTCGTGAAATACCTTGCACGGTTGAAAGCATTCCGTGAACGCATGCCCCTCCGCTCCCTCTGGCACTCCGAGGTGTTACTAACGGGGGAAATCTGGACTTTCGCTTGAGGCCGGGGTGGGGCGGGGGGACTCACAATTCTCCTGCCGGCGAGCTCCAGAGCGCTCCTGCTGGAGCTCCCAGCAAGGAACTGAGAGCAGCAGGCCTCACACGAGTCAACTCAGACTTCTTCTGTCACGAGTAAACTCAGACTCCTTATGTGAGGCCTTCCGGCAGCAAAGCGAAGGTGCGCGCGAGGAGTGTGCTTCAGGCAGCTTCGGACCCGCCACTGTCTCGTCTACCACGGAGGGGAATCAGGTTTGGCCAGGGTCGCCCAGCTTCATACCTGAGCTCCTACCGGTATCCTCAGTGGTTTCCGATTACCTCAAGGAAACACAACGGGAGGGACAGGGCCCTTCCGTGGAGGCCCTTTTGGGCACAGGGACCTCTGCGTGGGATCTAGTGGGTAAGTATGGCAGTACCTTAGGTAGGCCTCAGTGACCAAGGCTGTCGTCTGGCTCATGCCTTAGCTGTGTTAAGTGTGGAAAACGTGCTGGTCCTCAGGCTGGGCCCACAGCCTAGCTTTCGCTTCTGTGAGAGTGCTGTCCCGAGTCTCCTCCTGGAGCCAGTCGTCAGCACGGTGCCTTTTGGCACTGCAGTTCTCTTTCAGTCAAGGAGGCCGTGCGACTGGCAAAGGGAGTCTGCGCAGCACTGCCTTCGCGAGGCTCTTTGACGACTGGGGCACTCAACCCAGGCAAGCCAGAGAGCAGTACGTTGCCCTTGCTATGAACGTGAAGAGCTTTCTCCAGGGGCCTGTTTAGGCTAAGGTTCCTCAGAAGCCAGGAGCCGCCGTTCCGGCACGGAGAGAAGTCATCCTGCGAAATTGGCGAACGAGCTCCTATCCTGTGTGCCCCCAGGAGCGTCGCAGAGTTAAGGCACTCCGTGGTGGAGTATGGCCTCATGGAAACCGCTGCACACCCAACTCCCCCGACGTGAAACACTGGAACTTACCTTGAGGCCTGAGGTCACCTTTCGTTCGGCCGGAGCTGAACCTGGGGTGCCGTGGGAGGAGTTCCTAGAAAGGCATTGCCAGCACGGTTTTCGCTTTGGGAGAACACGCAGCCTCGGCCCACAACGACAGTCCTGCCGTGCAGAGACGTCGGGCCGCTAGTGCTGTTCAAGGCAGCTTTGAAGCCAAGCGCAAGGCGCCTCCAAACGGGGAGAGAGCGAACTCTCCCCTCCGCGTCCCACGTTCAAGCTGAATGACGCAGCATGTTTCTCGGAAGGCTCTGCCGAGCTATCTGGTACAAGGGAGAGAGTGCCTGCCTCTGCTGAGACAGGTTTTGACGTGGGGATTGCTGGGCAGGCGGAAGAGCGTTCCCCAGGCCGTGCAAAGTTGAGGCCTTGGTGATTCTGGATGGTCCCAAGGGTCCGGAATTGTCCCTGGGGAAGCTGTCCTTTTCCCTCTTTTTCCGGCTGGAAGTACACCTCTGGCATCCGACCGCCGTTCGGCGACGTCCTGGGGGAGACGCCCTGGTTTCACTTGTGGCGCACACTGGTGTTTCTCAGAAGAGCCCAAGTTCCTCCCTGCGGGTGGGTGGGGGGGCTTGGCACACCAGCATGGAATGTGAGGCTGTTTAGAACTGCGTACCTTGAGGCCGTGTGAAGGCCGCACGAACGAGAGCTTTCGAGCGAACAGGGCAGCGCTTCGCCGTCACCGTTGCACCTTCACGGAGCTTCGTCGAACGAACGCATTTACTTCCTGGGGCTCAAACACAGCCGAGGAGTTGGAAGGCATAGAGTGAGTGCCCTTTGACAGTTGTTACAACGAACGTGAGTGCACAGTGTCTCGTGAAATACCTTGCACGGTTGAAAGCATTCCGTGAACGCATGCCCCTCCGCTCCCTCTGGCACTCCGAGGTGTTACTAACGGGGGAAATCTGGACTTTCGCTTGAGGCCGGGGTGGGGCGGGGGGACTCACAATTCTTCTGCCGGCGAGCTCCAGAGCGCTCCTGCTGGAGCTCCCAGCAAGGAACTGAGAGCAGCAGGCCTCACACGAGTCAACTCAGACTTCTTCTGTCACGAGTAAACTCAGACTCCTTATGTGAGGCCTTCCGGCAGCAAAGCGAAGGTGCGCGCGAGGAGTGTGCTTCAGGCAGCTTCGGACCCGCCACTGTCTCGTCTACCACGGAGGGGAATCAGGTTTGGCCAGGGTCGCCCAGCTTCATACCTGAGCTCCTACCGGTATCCTCAGTGGTTTCCGATTACCTCAAGGAAACACAACGGGAGGGACAGGGCCCTTCCGTGGAGGCCCTTTTGGGCACAGGGACCTCTGCGTGGGATCTAGTGGGTAAGTATGGCAGTACCTTAGGTAGGCCTCAGTGACCAAGGCTGTCGTCTGGCTCATGCCTTAGCTGTGTTAAGTGTGGAAAACGTGCTGGTCCTCAGGCTGGGCCCACAGCCTAGCTTTCGCTTCTGTGAGAGTGCTGTCCCGAGTCTCCTCCTGGAGCCAGTCGTCAGCACGGTGCCTTTTGGCACTGCAGTTCTCTTTCAGTCAAGGAGGCCGTGCGACTGGCAAAGGGAGTCTGCGCAGCACTGCCTTCGCGAGGCTCTTTGACGACTGGGGCACTCAACCCAGGCAAGCCAGAGAGCAGTACGTTGCCCTTGCTATGAACGTGAAGAGCTTTCTCCAGGGGCCTGTTTAGGCTAAGGTTCCTCAGAAGCCAGGAGCCGCCGTTCCGGCACGGAGAGAAGTCATCCTGCGAAATTGGCGAACGAGCTCCTATCCTGTGTGCCCCCAGGAGCGTCGCAGAGTTAAGGCACTCCGTGGTGGAGTATGGCCTCATGGAAACCGCTGCACACCCAACTCCCCCGACGTGAAACACTGGAACTTACCTTGAGGCCTGAGGTCACCTTTCGTTCGGCCGGAGCTGAACCTGGGGTGCCGTGGGAGGAGTTCCTAGAAAGGCATTGCCAGCACGGTTTTCGCTTTGGGAGAACACGCAGCCTCGGCCCACAACGACAGTCCTGCCGTGCAGAGACGTCGGGCCGCTAGTGCTGTTCAAGGCAGCTTTGAAGCCAAGCGCAAGGCGCCTCCAAACGGGGAGAGAGCGAACTCTCCCCTCCGCGTCCCACGTTCAAGCTGAATGACGCAGCATGTTTCTCGGAAGGCTCTGCCGAGCTATCTGGTACAAGGGAGAGAGTGCCTGCCTCTGCTGAGACAGGTTTTGACGTGGGGATTGCTGGGCAGGCGGAAGAGCGTTCCCCAGGCCGTGCAAAGTTGAGGCCTTGGTGATTCTGGATGGTCCCAAGGGTCCGGAATTGTCCCTGGGGAAGCTGTCCTTTTCCCTCTTTTTCCGGCTGGAAGTACACCTCTGGCATCCGACCGCCGTTCGGCGACGTCCTGGGGGAGACGCCCTGGTTTCACTTGTGGCGCACACTGGTGTTTCTCAGAAGAGCCCAAGTTCCTCCCTGCGGGTGGGTGGGGGGGCTTGGCACACCAGCATGGAATGTAAGGCTGTTTAGAACTGCGTACCTTGAGGCCGTGTGAAGGCCGCACGAACGAGAGCTTTCGAGCGAACAGGGCAGCGCTTCGCCGTCACCGTTGCACCTTCACGGAGCTTCGTCGAACGAACGCATTTACTTCCTGGGGCTCAAACACAGCCGAGGAGTTGGAAGGCATAGAGTGAGTGCCCTTTGACAGTTGTTACAACGAACGTGAGTGCACAGTGTCTCGTGAAATACCTTGCACGGTTGAAAGCATTCCGTGAACGCATGCCCCTCCGCTCCCTCTGGCACTCCGAGGTGTTACTAACGGGGGAAATCTGGACTTTCGCTTGAGGCCGGGGTGGGGCGGGGGGACTCACAATTCTCCTGCCGGCGAGCTCCAGAGCGCTCCTGCTGGAGCTCCCAGCAAGGAACTGAGAGCAGCAGGCCTCACACGAGTCAACTCAGACTTCTTCTGTCACGAGTAAACTCAGACTCCTTATGTGAGGCCTTCCGGCAGCAAAGCGAAGGTGCGCGCGAGGAGTGTGCTTCAGGCAGCTTCGGACCCGCCACTGTCTCGTCTACCACGGAGGGGAATCAGGTTTGGCCAGGGTCGCCCAGCTTCATACCTGAGCTCCTACCGGTATCCTCAGTGGTTTCCGATTACCTCAAGGAAACACAACGGGAGGGACAGGGCCCTTCCGTGGAGGCCCTTTTGGGCACAGGGACCTCTGCGTGGGATCTAGTGGGTAAGTATGGCAGTACCTTAGGTAGGCCTCAGTGACCAAGGCTGTCGTCTGGCTCATGCCTTAGCTGTGTTAAGTGTGGAAAACGTGCTGGTCCTCAGGCTGGGCCCACAGCCTAGCTTTCGCTTCTGTGAGAGTGCTGTCCCGAGTCTCCTCCTGGAGCCAGTCGTCAGCACGGTGCCTTTTGGCACTGCAGTTCTCTTTCAGTCAAGGAGGCCGTGCGACTGGCAAAGGGAGTCTGCGCAGCACTGCCTTCGCGAGGCTCTTTGACGACTGGGGCACTCAACCCAGGCAAGCCAGAGAGCAGTACGTTGCCCTTGCTATGAACGTGAAGAGCTTTCTCCAGGGGCCTGTTTAGGCTAAGGTTCCTCAGAAGCCAGGAGCCGCCGTTCCGGCACGGAGAGAAGTCATCCTGCGAAATTGGCGAACGAGCTCCTATCCTGTGTGCCCCCAGGAGCGTCGCAGAGTTAAGGCACTCCGTGGTGGAGTATGGCCTCATGGAAACCGCTGCACACCCAACTCCCCCGACGTGAAACACTGGAACTTACCTTGAGGCCTGAGGTCACCTTTCGTTCGGCCGGAGCTGAACCTGGGGTGCCGTGGGAGGAGTTCCTAGAAAGGCATTGCCAGCACGGTTTTCGCTTTGGGAGAACACGCAGCCTCGGCCCACAACGACAGTCCTGCCGTGCAGAGACGTCGGGCCGCTAGTGCTGTTCAAGGCAGCTTTGAAGCCAAGCGCAAGGCGCCTCCAAACGGGGAGAGAGCGAACTCTCCCCTCCGCGTCCCACGTTCAAGCTGAATGACGCAGCATGTTTCTCGGAAGGCTCTGCCGAGCTATCTGGTACAAGGGAGAGAGTGCCTGCCTCTGCTGAGACAGGTTTTGACGTGGGGATTGCTGGGCAGGCGGAAGAGCGTTCCCCAGGCCGTGCAAAGTTGAGGCCTTGGTGATTCTGGATGGTCCCAAGGGTCCGGAATTGTCCCTGGGGAAGCTGTCCTTTTCCCTCTTTTTCCGGCTGGAAGTACACCTCTGGCATCCGACCGCCGTTCGGCGACGTCCTGGGGGAGACGCCCTGGTTTCACTTGTGGCGCACACTGGTGTTTCTCAGAAGAGCCCAAGTTCCTCCCTGCGGGTGGGTGGGGGGGCTTGGCACACCAGCATGGAATGTAAGGCTGTTTAGAACTGCGTACCTTGAGGCCGTGTGAAGGCCGCACGAACGAGAGCTTTCGAGCGAACAGGGCAGCGCTTCGCCGTCACCGTTGCACCTTCACGGAGCTTCGTCGAACGAACGCATTTACTTCCTGGGGCTCAAACACAGCCGAGGAGTTGGAAGGCATAGAGTGAGTGCCCTTTGACAGTTGTTACAACGAACGTGAGTGCACAGTGTCTCGTGAAATACCTTGCACGGTTGAAAGCATTCCGTGAACGCATGCCCCTCCGCTCCCTCTGGCACTCCGAGGTGTTACTAACGGGGGAAATCTGGACTTTCGCTTGAGGCCGGGGTGGGGCGGGGGGACTCACAATTCTCCTGCCGGCGAGCTCCAGAGCGCTCCTGCTGGAGCTCCCAGCAAGGAACTGAGAGCAGCAGGCCTCACACGAGTCAACTCAGACTTCTTCTGTCACGAGTAAACTCAGACTCCTTATGTGAGGCCTTCCGGCAGCAAAGCGAAGGTGCGCGCGAGGAGTGTGCTTCAGGCAGCTTCGGACCCGCCACTGTCTCGTCTACCACGGAGGGGAATCAGGTTTGGCCAGGGTCGCCCAGCTTCATACCTGAGCTCCTACCGGTATCCTCAGTGGTTTCCGATTACCTCAAGGAAACACAACGGGAGGGACAGGGCCCTTCCGTGGAGGCCCTTTTGGGCACAGGGACCTCTGCGTGGGATCTAGTGGGTAAGTATGGCAGTACCTTAGGTAGGCCTCAGTGACCAAGGCTGTCGTCTGGCTCATGCCTTAGCTGTGTTAAGTGTGGAAAACGTGCTGGTCCTCAGGCTGGGCCCACAGCCTAGCTTTCGCTTCTGTGAGAGTGCTGTCCCGAGTCTCCTCCTGGAGCCAGTCGTCAGCACGGTGCCTTTTGGCACTGCAGTTCTCTTTCAGTCAAGGAGGCCGTGCGACTGGCAAAGGGAGTCTGCGCAGCACTGCCTTCGCGAGGCTCTTTGACGACTGGGGCACTCAACCCAGGCAAGCCAGAGAGCAGTACGTTGCCCTTGCTATGAACGTGAAGAGCTTTCTCCAGGGGCCTGTTTAGGCTAAGGTTCCTCAGAAGCCAGGAGCCGCCGTTCCGGCACGGAGAGAAGTCATCCTGCGAAATTGGCGAACGAGCTCCTATCCTGCGTGCCCCCAGGAGCGTCGCAGAGTTAAGGCACTCCGTGGTGGAGTATGGCCTCATGGAAACCGCTGCACACCCAACTCCCCCGACGTGAAACACTGGAACTTACCTTGAGGCCTGAGGTCACCTTTCGTTCGGCCGGAGCTGAACCTGGGGTGCCGTGGGAGGAGTTCCTAGAAAGGCATTGCCAGCACGGTTTTCGCTTTGGGAGAACACGCAGCCTCGGCCCACAACGACAGTCCTGCCGTGCAGAGACGTCGGGCCGCTAGTGCTGTTCAAGGCAGCTTTGAAGCCAAGCGCAAGGCGCCTCCAAACGGGGAGAGAGCGAACTCTCCCCTCCGCGTCCCACGTTCAAGCTGAATGACGCAGCATGTTTCTCGGAAGGCTCTGCCGAGCTATCTGGTACAAGGGAGAGAGTGCCTGCCTCTGCTGAGACAGGTTTTGACGTGGGGATTGCTGGGCAGGCGGAAGAGCGTTCCCCAGGCCGTGCAAAGTTGAGGCCTTGGTGATTCTGGATGGTCCCAAGGGTCCGGAATTGTCCCTGGGGAAGCTGTCCTTTTCCCTCTTTTTCCGGCTGGAAGTACACCTCTGGCATCCGACCGCCGTTCGGCGACGTCCTGGGGGAGACGCCCTGGTTTCACTTGTGGCGCACACTGGTGTTTCTCAGAAGAGCCCAAGTTCCTCCCTGCGGGTGGGTGGGGGGGCTTGGCACACCAGCATGGAATGTAAGGCTGTTTAGAACTGCGTACCTTGAGGCCGTGTGAAGGCCGCACGAACGAGAGCTTTCGAGCGAACAGGGCAGCGCTTCGCCGTCACCGTTGCACCTTCACGGAGCTTCGTCGAACGAACGCATTTACTTCCTGGGGCTCAAACACAGCCGAGGAGTTGGAAGGCATAGAGTGAGTGCCCTTTGACAGTTGTTACAACGAACGTGAGTGCACAGTGTCTCGTGAAATACCTTGCACGGTTGAAAGCATTCCGTGAACGCATGCCCCTCCGCTCCCTCTGGCACTCCGAGGTGTTACTAACGGGGGAAATCTGGACTTTCGCTTGAGGCCGGGGTGGGGCGGGGGGACTCACAATTCTCCTGCCGGCGAGCTCCAGAGCGCTCCTGCTGGAGCTCCCAGCAAGGAACTGAGAGCAGCAGGCCTCACACGAGTCAACTCAGACTTCTTCTGTCACGAGTAAACTCAGACTCCTTATGTGAGGCCTTCCGGCAGCAAAGCGAAGGTGCGCGCGAGGAGTGTGCTTCAGGCAGCTTCGGACCCGCCACTGTCTCGTCTACCACGGAGGGGAATCAGGTTTGGCCAGGGTCGCCCAGCTTCATACCTGAGCTCCTACCGGTATCCTCAGTGGTTTCCGATTACCTCAAGGAAACACAACGGGAGGGACAGGGCCCTTCCGTGGAGGCCCTTTTGGGCACAGGGACCTCTGCGTGGGATCTAGTGGGTAAGTATGGCAGTACCTTAGGTAGGCCTCAGTGACCAAGGCTGTCGTCTGGCTCATGCCTTAGCTGTGTTAAGTGTGGAAAACGTGCTGGTCCTCAGGCTGGGCCCACAGCCTAGCTTTCGCTTCTGTGAGAGTGCTGTCCCGAGTCTCCTCCTGGAGCCAGTCGTCAGCACGGTGCCTTTTGGCACTGCAGTTCTCTTTCAGTCAAGGAGGCCGTGCGACTGGCAAAGGGAGTCTGCGCAGCACTGCCTTCGCGAGGCTCTTTGACGACTGGGGCACTCAACCCAGGCAAGCCAGAGAGCAGTACGTTGCCCTTGCTATGAACGTGAAGAGCTTTCTCCAGGGGCCTGTTTAGGCTAAGGTTCCTCAGAAGCCAGGAGCCGCCGTTCCGGCACGGAGAGAAGTCATCCTGCGAAATTGGCGAACGAGCTCCTATCCTGTGTGCCCCCAGGAGCGTCGCAGAGTTAAGGCACTCCGTGGTGGAGTATGGCCTCATGGAAACCGCTGCACACCCAACTCCCCCGACGTGAAACACTGGAACTTACCTTGAGGCCTGAGGTCACCTTTCGTTCGGCCGGAGCTGAACCTGGGGTGCCGTGGGAGGAGTTCCTAGAAAGGCATTGCCAGCACGGTTTTCGCTTTGGGAGAACACGCAGCCTCGGCCCACAACGACAGTCCTGCCGTGCAGAGACGTCGGGCCGCTAGTGCTGTTCAAGGCAGCTTTGAAGCCAAGCGCAAGGCGCCTCCAAACGGGGAGAGAGCGAACTCTCCCCTCCGCGTCCCACGTTCAAGCTGAATGACGCAGCATGTTTCTCGGAAGGCTCTGCCGAGCTATCTGGTACAAGGGAGAGAGTGCCTGCCTCTGCTGAGACAGGTTTTGACGTGGGGATTGCTGGGCAGGCGGAAGAGCGTTCCCCAGGCCGTGCAAAGTTGAGGCCTTGGTGATTCTGGATGGTCCCAAGGGTCCGGAATTGTCCCTGGGGAAGCTGTCCTTTTCCCTCTTTTTCCGGCTGGAAGTACACCTCTGGCATCCGACCGCCGTTCGGCGACGTCCTGGGGGAGACGCCCTGGTTTCACTTGTGGCGCACACTGGTGTTTCTCAGAAGAGCCCAAGTTCCTCCCTGCGGGTGGGTGGGGGGGCTTGGCACACCAGCATGGAATGTAAGGCTGTTTAGAACTGCGTACCTTGAGGCCGTGTGAAGGCCGCACGAACGAGAGCTTTCGAGCGAACAGGGCAGCGCTTCGCCGTCACCGTTGCACCTTCACGGAGCTTCGTCGAACGAACGCATTTACTTCCTGGGGCTCAAACACAGCCGAGGAGTTGGAAGGCATAGAGTGAGTGCCCTTTGACAGTTGTTACAACGAACGTGAGTGCACAGTGTCTCGTGAAATACCTTCCACGGTTGAAAGCATTCCGTGAACGCATGCCCCTCCGCTCCCTCTGGCACTCCGAGGTGTTACTAACGGGGGAAATCTGGACTTTCGCTTGAGGCCGGGGTGGGGCGGGGGGACTCACAATTCTCCTGCCGGCGAGCTCCAGAGCGCTCCTGCTGGAGCTCCCAGCAAGGAACTGAGAGCAGCAGGCCTCACACGAGTCAACTCAGACTTCTTCTGTCACGAGTAAACTCAGACTCCTTATGTGAGGCCTTCCGGCAGCAAAGCGAAGGTGCGCGCGAGGAGTGTGCTTCAGGCAGCTTCGGACCCGCCACTGTCTCGTCTACCACGGAGGGGAATCAGGTTTGGCCAGGGTCGCCCAGCTTCATACCTGAGCTCCTACCGGTATCCTCAGTGGTTTCCGATTACCTCAAGGAAACACAACGGGAGGGACAGGGCCCTTCCGTGGAGGCCCTTTTGGGCACAGGGACCTCTGCGTGGGATCTAGTGGGTAAGTATGGCAGTACCTTAGGTAGGCCTCAGTGACCAAGGCTGTCGTCTGGCTCATGCCTTAGCTGTGTTAAGTGTGGAAAACGTGCTGGTCCTCAGGCTGGGCCCACAGCCTAGCTTTCGCTTCTGTGAGAGTGCTGTCCCGAGTCTCCTCCTGGAGCCAGTCGTCAGCACGGTGCCTTTTGGCACTGCAGTTCTCTTTCAGTCAAGGAGGCCGTGCGACTGGCAAAGGGAGTCTGCGCAGCACTGCCTTCGCGAGGCTCTTTGACGACTGGGGCACTCAACCCAGGCAAGCCAGAGAGCAGTACGTTGCCCTTGCTATGAACGTGAAGAGCTTTCTCCAGGGGCCTGTTTAGGCTAAGGTTCCTCAGAAGCCAGGAGCCGCCGTTCCGGCACGGAGAGAAGTCATCCTGCGAAATTGGCGAACGAGCTCCTATCCTGTGTGCCCCCAGGAGCGTCGCAGAGTTAAGGCACTCCGTGGTGGAGTATGGCCTCATGGAAACCGCTGCACACCCAACTCCCCCGACGTGAAACACTGGAACTTACCTTGAGGCCTGAGGTCACCTTTCGTTCGGCCGGAGCTGAACCTGGGGTGCCGTGGGAGGAGTTCCTAGAAAGGCATTGCCAGCACGGTTTTCGCTTTGGGAGAACACGCAGCCTCGGCCCACAACGACAGTCCTGCCGTGCAGAGACGTCGGGCCGCTAGTGCTGTTCAAGGCAGCTTTGAAGCCAAGCGCAAGGCGCCTCCAAACGGGGAGAGAGCGAACTCTCCCCTCCGCGTCCCACGTTCAAGCTGAATGACGCAGCATGTTTCTCGGAAGGCTCTGCCGAGCTATCTGGTACAAGGGAGAGAGTGCCTGCCTCTGCTGAGACAGGTTTTGACGTGGGGATTGCTGGGCAGGCGGAAGAGCGTTCCCCAGGCCGTGCAAAGTTGAGGCCTTGGTGATTCTGGATGGTCCCAAGGGTCCGGAATTGTCCCTGGGGAAGCTGTCCTTTTCCCTCTTTTTCCGGCTGGAAGTACACCTCTGGCATCCGACCGCCGTTCGGCGACGTCCTGGGGGAGACGCCCTGGTTTCACTTGTGGCGCACACTGGTGTTTCTCAGAAGAGCCCAAGTTCCTCCCTGCGGGTGGGTGGGGGGGCTTGGCACACCAGCATGGAATGTAAGGCTGTTTAGAACTGCGTACCTTGAGGCCGTGTGAAGGCCGCACGAACGAGAGCTTTCGAGCGAACAGGGCAGCGCTTCGCCGTCACCGTTGCACCTTCACGGAGCTTCGTCGAACGAACGCATTTACTTCCTGGGGCTCAAACACAGCCGAGGAGTTGGAAGGCATAGAGTGAGTGCCCTTTGACAGTTGTTACAACGAACGTGAGTGCACAGTGTCTCGTGAAATACCTTGCACGGTTGAAAGCATTCCGTGAACGCATGCCCCTCCGCTCCCTCTGGCACTCCGAGGTGTTACTAACGGGGGAAATCTGGACTTTCGCTTGAGGCCGGGGTGGGGCGGGGGGACTCACAATTCTCCTGCCGGCGAGCTCCAGAGCGCTCCTGCTGGAGCTCCCAGCAAGGAACTGAGAGCAGCAGGCCTCACACGAGTCAACTCAGACTTCTTCTGTCACGAGTAAACTCAGACTCCTTATGTGAGGCCTTCCGGCAGCAAAGCGAAGGTGCGCGCGAGGAGTGTGCTTCAGGCAGCTTCGGACCCGCCACTGTCTCGTCTACCACGGAGGGGAATCAGGTTTGGCCAGGGTCGCCCAGCTTCATACCTGAGCTCCTACCGGTATCCTCAGTGGTTTCCGATTACCTCAAGGAAACACAACGGGAGGGACAGGGCCCTTCCGTGGAGGCCCTTTTGGGCACAGGGACCTCTGCGTGGGATCTAGTGGGTAAGTATGGCAGTACCTTAGGTAGGCCTCAGTGACCAAGGCTGTCGTCTGGCTCATGCCTTAGCTGTGTTAAGTGTGGAAAACGTGCTGGTCCTCAGGCTGGGCCCACAGCCTAGCTTTCGCTTCTGTGAGAGTGCTGTCCCGAGTCTCCTCCTGGAGCCAGTCGTCAGCACGGTGCCTTTTGGCACTGCAGTTCTCTTTCAGTCAAGGAGGCCGTGCGACTGGCAAAGGGAGTCTGCGCAGCACTGCCTTCGCGAGGCTCTTTGACGACTGGGGCACTCAACCCAGGCAAGCCAGAGAGCAGTACGTTGCCCTTGCTATGAACGTGAAGAGCTTTCTCCAGGGGCCTGTTTAGGCTAAGGTTCCTCAGGAGCCAGGAGCCGCCGTTCCGGCACGGAGAGAAGTCATCCTGCGAAATTGGCGAACGAGCTCCTATCCTGTGTGCCCCCAGGAGCGTCGCAGAGTTAAGGCACTCCGTGGTGGAGTATGGCCTCATGGAAACCGCTGCACACCCAACTCCCCCGACGTGAAACACTGGAACTTACCTTGAGGCCTGAGGTCACCTTTCGTTCGGCCGGAGCTGAACCTGGGGTGCCGTGGGAGGAGTTCCTAGAAAGGCATTGCCAGCACGGTTTTCGCTTTGGGAGAACACGCAGCCTCGGCCCACAACGACAGTCCTGCCGTGCAGAGACGTCGGGCCGCTAGTGCTGTTCAAGGCAGCTTTGAAGCCAAGCGCAAGGCGCCTCCAAACGGGGAGAGAGCGAACTCTCCCCTCCGCGTCCCACGTTCAAGCTGAATGACGCAGCATGTTTCTCGGAAGGCTCTGCCGAGCTATCTGGTACAAGGGAGAGAGTGCCTGCCTCTGCTGAGACAGGTTTTGACGTGGGGATTGCTGGGCAGGCGGAAGAGCGTTCCCCAGGCCGTGCAAAGTTGAGGCCTTGGTGATTCTGGATGGTCCCAAGGGTCCGGAATTGTCCCTGGGGAAGCTGTCCTTTTCCCTCTTTTTCCGGCTGGAAGTACACCTCTGGCATCCGACCGCCGTTCGGCGACGTCCTGGGGGAGACGCCCTGGTTTCACTTGTGGCGCACACTGGTGTTTCTCAGAAGAGCCCAAGTTCCTCCCTGCGGGTGGGTGGGGGGGCTTGGCACACCAGCATGGAATGTAAGGCTGTTTAGAACTGCGTACCTTGAGGCCGTGTGAAGGCCGCACGAACGAGAGCTTTCGAGCGAACAGGGCAGCGCTTCGCCGTCACCGTTGCACCTTCACGGAGCTTCGTCGAACGAACGCATTTACTTCCTGGGGCTCAAACACAGCCGAGGAGTTGGAAGGCATAGAGTGAGTGCCCTTTGACAGTTGTTACAACGAACGTGAGTGCACAGTGTCTCGTGAAATACCTTGCACGGTTGAAAGCATTCCGTGAACGCATGCCCCTCCGCTCCCTCTGGCACTCCGAGGTGTTACTAACGGGGGAAATCTGGACTTTCGCTTGAGGCCGGGGTGGGGCGGGGGGACTCACAATTCTCCTGCCGGCGAGCTCCAGAGCGCTCCTGCTGGAGCTCCCAGCAAGGAACTGAGAGCAGCAGGCCTCACACGAGTCAACTCAGACTTCTTCTGTCACGAGTAAACTCAGACTCCTTATGTGAGGCCTTCCGGCAGCAAAGCGAAGGTGCGCGCGAGGAGTGTGCTTCAGGCAGCTTCGGACCCGCCGCTGTCTCGTCTACCACGGAGGGGAATCAGGTTTGGCCAGGGTCGCCCAGCTTCATACCTGAGCTCCTACCGGTATCCTCAGTGGTTTCCGATTACCTCAAGGAAACACAACGGGAGGGACAGGGCCCTTCCGTGGAGGCCCTTTTGGGCACAGGGACCTCTGCGTGGGATCTAGTGGGTAAGTATGGCAGTACCTTAGGTAGGCCTCAGTGACCAAGGCTGTCGTCTGGCTCATGCCTTAGCTGTGTTAAGTGTGGAAAACGTGCTGGTCCTCAGGCTGGGCCCACAGCCTAGCTTTCGCTTCTGTGAGAGTGCTGTCCCGAGTCTCCTCCTGGAGCCAGTCGTCAGCACGGTGCCTTTTGGCACTGCAGTTCTCTTTCAGTCAAGGAGGCCGTGCGACTGGCAAAGGGAGTCTGCGCAGCACTGCCTTCGCGAGGCTCTTTGACGACTGGGGCACTCAACCCAGGCAAGCCAGAGAGCAGTACGTTGCCCTTGCTATGAACGTGAAGAGCTTTCTCCAGGGGCCTGTTTAGGCTAAGGTTCCTCAGGAGCCAGGAGCCGCCGTTCCGGCACGGAGAGAAGTCATCCTGCGAAATTGGCGAACGAGCTCCTATCCTGTGTGCCCCCAGGAGCGTCGCAGAGTTAAGGCACTCCGTGGTGGAGTATGGCCTCATGGAAACCGCTGCACACCCAACTCCCCCGACGTGAAACACTGGAACTTACCTTGAGGCCTGAGGTCACCTTTCGTTCGGCCGGAGCTGAACCTGGGGTGCCGTGGGAGGAGTTCCTAGAAAGGCATTGCCAGCACGGTTTTCGCTTTGGGAGAACACGCAGCCTCGGCCCACAACGACAGTCCTGCCGTGCAGAGACGTCGGGCCGCTAGTGCTGTTCAAGGCAGCTTTGAAGCCAAGCGCAAGGCGCCTCCAAACGGGGAGAGAGCGAACTCTCCCCTCCGCGTCCCACGTTCAAGCTGAATGACGCAGCATGTTTCTCGGAAGGCTCTGCCGAGCTATCTGGTACAAGGGAGAGAGTGCCTGCCTCTGCTGAGACAGGTTTTGACGTGGGGATTGCTGGGCAGGCGGAAGAGCGTTCCCCAGGCCGTGCAAAGTTGAGGCCTTGGTGATTCTGGATGGTCCCAAGGGTCCGGAATTGTCCCTGGGGAAGCTGTCCTTTTCCCTCTTTTTCCGGCTGGAAGTACACCTCTGGCATCCGACCGCCGTTCGGCGACGTCCTGGGGGAGACGCCCTGGTTTCACTTGTGGCGCACACTGGTGTTTCTCAGAAGAGCCCAAGTTCCTCCCTGCGGGTGGGTGGGGGGCTTGGCACACCAGCATGGAATGTAAGGCTGTTTAGAACTGCGAACCTTGAGGCCGTGTGAAGGCCGCACGAACGAGAGCTTTCGAGCGAACAGGGCAGCGCTTCGCCGTCACCGTTGCACCTTCACGGAGCTTCGTCGAACGAACGCATTTACTTCCTGGGGCTCAAACACAGCCGAGGAGTTGGAAGGCATAGAGTGAGTGCCCTTTGACAGTTGTTACAACGAACGTGAGTGCACAGTGTCTCGTGAAATACCTTGCACGGTTGAAAGCATTCCGTGAACGCATGCCCCTCCGCTCCCTCTGGCACTCCGAGGTGTTACTAACGGGGGAAATCTGGACTTTCGCTTGAGGCCGGGGTGGGGCGGGGGGACTCACAATTCTCCTGCCGGCGAGCTCCAGAGCGCTCCTGCTGGAGCTCCCAGCAAGGAACTGAGAGCAGCAGGCCTCACACGAGTCAACTCAGACTTCTTCTGTCACGAGTAAACTCAGACTCCTTATGTGAGGCCTTCCGGCAGCAAAGCGAAGGTGCGCGCGAGGAGTGTGCTTCAGGCAGCTTCGGACCCGCCGCTGTCTCGTCTACCACGGAGGGGAATCAGGTTTGGCCAGGGTCGCCCAGCTTCATACCTGAGCTCCTACCGGTATCCTCAGTGGTTTCCGATTACCTCAAGGAAACACACGGGAGGGACAGGGCCCTTCCGTGGAGACCCTTTTGGGCACAGGGACCTCTGCGTGGGATCTAGTGGGTAAGTATGGCAGTACCTTAGATAGGCCTCAGTGACCAAGGCTGTCGTCTGGCTCATGCCTTAGCTGTGTTAAGTGTGGAAAACGTGCTGGTCCTCAGGCTGGGCCCACAGCCTAGCTTTCGCTTCTGTGAGAGTGCTGTCCCGAGTCTCCTCCTGGAGCCAGTCGTCAGCACGGTGCCTTTTGGCACTGCAGTTCTCTTTCAGTCAAGGAGGCCGTGCGACTGGCAAAGGGAGTCTGCGCAGCACTGCCTTCGCGAGGCTCTTTGACGACTGGGGCACTCAACCCAGGCAAGCCAGAGAGCAGTACGTTGCCCTTGCTATGAACGTGAAGAGCTTTCTCCAGGGGCCTGTTTAGGCTAAGGTTCCTCAGGAGCCAGGAGCCGCCGTTCCGGCACGGAGAGAAGTCATCCTGCGAAATTGGCGAACGAGCTCCTATCCTGTGTGCCCCCAGGAGCGTCGCAGAGTTAAGGCACTCCGTGGTGGAGTATGGCCTCATGGAAACCGCTGCACACCCAACTCCCCCGACGTGAAACACTGGAACTTACCTTGAGGCCTGAGGTCACCTTTCGTTCGGCCGGAGCTGAACCTGGGGTGCCGTGGGAGGAGTTCCTAGAAAGGCATTGCCAGCACGGTTTTCGCTTTGGGAGAACACGCAGCCTCGGCCCACAACGACAGTCCTGCCGTGCAGAGACGTCGGGCCGCTAGTGCTGTTCAAGGCAGCTTTGAAGCCAAGCGCAAGGCGCCTCCAAACGGGGAGAGAGCGAACTCTCCCCTCCGCGTCCCACGTTCAAGCTGAATGACGCAGCATGTTTCTCGGAAGGCTCTGCCGAGCTATCTGGTACAAGGGAGAGAGTGCCTGCCTCTGCCGAGACAGGTTTTGACGTGGGGATTGCTGGGCAGGCGGAAGAGCGTTCCCCAGGCCGTGCAAAGTTGAGGCCTTGGTGATTCTGGATGGTCCCAAGGGTCCGGAATTGTCCCTGGGGAAGCTGTCCTTTTCCCTCTTTTTCCGGCTGGAAGTACACCTCTGGCATCCGACCGCCGTTCGGCGACGTCCTGGGGGAGACGCCCTGGTTTCACTTGTGGCGCACACTGGTGTTTCTCAGAAGAGCCCAAGTTCCTCCCTGCGGGTGGGTGGGGGGGCTTGGCACACCAGCATGGAATGTGAGGCTGTTTAGAACTGCGTACCTTGAGGCCGTGTGAAGGCCGCACGAACGAGAGCTTTCGAGCGAACAGGGCAGCGCTTCGCCGTCACCGTTGCACCTTCACGGAGCTTCGTCGAACGAACGCATTTACTTCCTGGGGCTCAAACACAGCCGAGGAGTTGGAAGGCATAGAGTGAGTGCCCTTTGACAGTTGTTACAACGAACGTGAGTGCACAGTGTCTCGTGAAATACCTTGCACGGTTGAAAGCATTCCGTGAACGCATGCCCCTCCGCTCCCTCTGGCACTCCGAGGTGTTACTAACGGGGGAAATCTGGACTTTCGCTTGAGGCCGGGGTGGGGCGGGGGGACTCACAATTCTTCTGCCGGCGAGCTCCAGAGCGCTCCTGCTGGAGCTCCCAGCAAGGAACTGAGAGCAGCAGGCCTCACACGAGTCAACTCAGACTTCTTCTGTCACGAGTAAACTCAGACTTCTTATGTGAGGCCTTCCGGCAGCAAAGCGAAGGTGCGCGCGAGGAGTGTGCTTCAGGCAGCTTCGGACCCGCCGCTGTCTCGTCTACCACGGAGGGGAATCAGGTTTGGCCAGGGTCGCCCAGCTTCATACCTGAGCTCCTACCGGTATCCTCAGTGGTTTCCGATTACCTCAAGGAAACACACGGGAGGGACAGGGCCCTTCCGTGGAGACCCTTTTGGGCACAGGGACCTCTGCGTGGGATCTAGTGGGTAAGTATGGCAGTACCTTAGATAGGCCTCAGTGACCAAGGCTGTCGTCTGGCTCATGCCTTAGCTGTGTTAAGTGTGGAAAACGTGCTGGTCCTCAGGCTGGGCCCACAGCCTAGCTTTCGCTTCTGTGAGAGTGCTGTCCCGAGTCTCCTCCTGGAGCCAGTCGTCAGCACGGTGCCTTTTGGCACTGCAGTTCTCTTTCAGTCAAGGAGGCCGTGCGACTGGCAAAGGGAGTCTGCGCAGCACTGCCTTCGCGAGGCTCTTTGACGACTGGGGCACTCAACCCAGGCAAGCCAGAGAGCAGTACGTTGCCCTTGCTATGAACGTGAAGAGCTTTCTCCAGGGGCCTGTTTAGGCTAAGGTTCCTCAGGAGCCAGGAGCCGCCGTTCCGGCACGGAGAGAAGTCATCCTGCGAAATTGGCGAACGAGCTCCTATCCTGTGTGCCCCCAGGAGCGTCGCAGAGTTAAGGCACTCCGTGGTGGAGTATGGCCTCATGGAAACCGCTGCACACCCAACTCCCCCGACGTGAAACACTGGAACTTACCTTGAGGCCTGAGGTCACCTTTCGTTCGGCCGGAGCTGAACCTGGGGTGCCGTGGGAGGAGTTCCTAGAAAGGCATTGCCAGCACGGTTTTCGCTTTGGGAGAACACGCAGCCTCGGCCCACAACGACAGTCCTGCCGTGCAGAGACGTCGGGCCGCTAGTGCTGTTCAAGGCAGCTTTGAAGCCAAGCGCAAGGCGCCTCCAAACGGGGAGAGAGCGAACTCTCCCCTCCGCGTCCCACGTTCAAGCTGAATGACGCAGCATGTTTCTCGGAAGGCTCTGCCGAGCTATCTGGTACAAGGGAGAGAGTGCCTGCCTCTGCCGAGACAGGTTTTGACGTGGGGATTGCTGGGCAGGCGGAAGAGCGTTCCCCAGGCCGTGCAAAGTTGAGGCCTTGGTGATTCTGGATGGTCCCAAGGGTCCGGAATTGTCCCTGGGGAAGCTGTCCTTTTCCCTCTTTTTCCGGCTGGAAGTACACCTCTGGCATCCGACCGCCGTTCGGCGACGTCCTGGGGGAGACGCCCTGGTTTCACTTGTGGCGCACACTGGTGTTTCTCAGAAGAGCCCAAGTTCCTCCCTGCGGGTGGGTGGGGGGGCTTGGCACACCAGCATGGAATGTAAGGCTGTTTAGAACTGCGTACCTTGAGGCCGTGTGAAGGCCGCACGAACGAGAGCTTTCGAGCGAACAGGGCAGCGCTTCGCCGTCACCGTTGCACCTTCACGGAGCTTCGTCGAACGAACGCATTTACTTCCTGGGGCTCAAACACAGCCGAGGAGTTGGAAGGCATAGAGTGAGTGCCCTTTGACAGTTGTTACAACGAACGTGAGTGCACAGTGTCTCGTGAAATACCTTGCACGGTTGAAAGCATTCCGTGAACGCATGCCCCTCCGCTCCCTCTGGCACTCCGAGGTGTTACTAACGGGGGAAATCTGGACTTTCGCTTGAGGCCGGGGTGGGGCGGGGGGACTCACAATTCTTCTGCCGGCGAGCTCCAGAGCGCTCCTGCTGGAGCTCCCAGCAAGGAACTGAGAGCAGCAGGCCTCACACGAGTCAACTCAGACTTCTTCTGTCACGAGTAAACTCAGACTTCTTATGTGAGGCCTTCCGGCAGCAAAGCGAAGGTGCGCGCGAGGAGTGTGCTTCAGGCAGCTTCGGACCCGCCACTGTCTCGTCTACCACAGAGGGGAATCAGGTTTGGCCAGGGTCGCCCAGCTTCATACCTGAGCTCCTACCGGTATCCTCAGTGGTTTCCGATTACCTCAAGGAAACACACGGGAGGGACAGGGCCCTTCCGTGGAGGCCCTTTTGGGCACAGGGACCTCTGCGTGGGATCTAGTGGGTAAGTATGGCAGTACCTTAGATAGGCCTCAGTGACCAAGGCTGTCGTCTGGCTCATGCCTTAGCTGTGTTAAGTGTGGAAAACGTGCTGGTCCTCAGGCTGGGCCCACAGCCTAGCTTTCGCTTCTGTGAGAGTGCTGTCCCGAGTCTCCTCCTGGAGCCAGTCGTCAGCACGGTGCCTTTTGGCACTGCAGTTCTCTTTCAGTCAAGGAGGCCGTGCGACTGGCAAAGGGAGTCTGCGCAGCACTGCCTTCGCGAGGCTCTTTGACGACTGGGGCACTCAACCCAGGCAAGCCAGAGAGCAGTACGTTGCCCTTGCTATGAACGTGAAGAGCTTTCTCCAGGGGCCTGTTTAGGCTAAGGTTCCTCAGGAGCCAGGAGCCGCCGTTCCGGCACGGAGAGAAGTCATCCTGCGAAATTGGCGAACGAGCTCCTATCCTGTGTGCCCCCAGGAGCGTCGCAGAGTTAAGGCACTCCGTGGTGGAGTATGGCCTCATGGAAACCGCTGCACACCCAACTCCCCCGACGTGAAACACTGGAACTTACCTTGAGGCCTGAGGTCACCTTTCGTTCGGCCGGAGCTGAACCTGGGGTGCCGTGGGAGGAGTTCCTAGAAAGGCATTGCCAGCACGGTTTTCGCTTTGGGAGAACACGCAGCCTCGGCCCACAACGACAGTCCTGCCGTGCAGAGACGTCGGGCCGCTAGTGCTGTTCAAGGCAGCTTTGAAGCCAAGCGCAAGGCGCCTCCAAACGGGGAGAGAGCGAACTCTCCCCTCCGCGTCCCACGTTCAAGCTGAATGACGCAGCATGTTTCTCGGAAGGCTCTGCCGAGCTATCTAGTACAAGGGAGAGAGTGCCTGCCTCTGCCGAGACAGGTTTTGACGTGGGGATTGCTGGGCAGGCGGAAGAGCGTTCCCCAGGCCGTGCAAAGTTGAGGCCTTGGTGATTCTGGATGGTCCCAAGGGTCCGGAATTGTCCCTGGGGAAGCTGTCCTTTTCCCTCTTTTTCCGGCTGGAAGTACACCTCTGGCATCCGACCGCCGTTCGGCGACGTCCTGGGGGAGACGCCCTGGTTTCACTTGTGGCGCACACTGGTGTTTCTCAGAAGAGCCCAAGTTCCTCCCTGCGGGTGGGTGGGGGGGCTTGGCACACCAGCATGGAATGTGAGGCTGTTTAGAACTGCGTACCTTGAGGCCGTGTGAAGGCCGCACGAACGAGAGCTTTCGAGCGAACAGGGCAGCGCTTCGCCGTCACCGTTGCACCTTCACGGAGCTTCGTCGAACGAACGCATTTACTTCCTGGGGCTCAAACACAGCCGAGGAGTTGGAAGGCATAGAGTGAGTGCCCTTTGACAGTTGTTACAACGAACGTGAGTGCACAGTGTCTCGTGAAATACCTTGCACGGTTGAAAGCATTCCGTGAACGCATGCCCCTCCGCTCCCTCTGGCACTCCGAGGTGTTACTAACGGGGGAAATCTGGACTTTCGCTTGAGGCCGGGGTGGGGCGGGGGGACTCACAATTCTTCTGCCGGCGAGCTCCAGAGCGCTCCTGCTGGAGCTCCCAGCAAGGAACTGAGAGCAGCAGGCCTCACACGAGTCAACTCAGACTTCTTCTGTCACGAGTAAACTCAGACTTCTTATGTGAGGCCTTCCGGCAGCAAAGCGAAGGTGCGCGCGAGGAGTGTGCTTCAGGCAGCTTCGGACCCGCCGCTGTCTCGTCTACCACGGAGGGGAATCAGGTTTGGCCAGGGTCGCCCAGCTTCATACCTGAGCTCCTACCGGTATCCTCAGTGGTTTCCGATTACCTCAAGGAAACACACGGGAGGGACAGGGCCCTTCCGTGGAGACCCTTTTGGGCACAGGGACCTCTGCGTGGGATCTAGTGGGTAAGTATGGCAGTACCTTAGATAGGCCTCAGTGACCAAGGCTGTCGTCTGGCTCATGCCTTAGCTGTGTTAAGTGTGGAAAACGTGCTGGTCCTCAGGCTGGGCCCACAGCCTAGCTTTCGCTTCTGTGAGAGTGCTGTCCCGAGTCTCCTCCTGGAGCCAGTCGTCAGCACGGTGCCTTTTGGCACTGCAGTTCTCTTTCAGTCAAGGAGGCCGTGCGACTGGCAAAGGGAGTCTGCGCAGCACTGCCTTCGCGAGGCTCTTTGACGACTGGGGCACTCAACCCAGGCAAGCCAGAGAGCAGTACGTTGCCCTTGCTATGAACGTGAAGAGCTTTCTCCAGGGGCCTGTTTAGGCTAAGGTTCCTCAGGAGCCAGGAGCCGCCGTTCCGGCACGGAGAGAAGTCATCCTGCGAAATTGGCGAACGAGCTCCTATCCTGTGTGCCCCCAGGAGCGTCGCAGAGTTAAGGCACTCCGTGGTGGAGTATGGCCTCATGGAAACCGCTGCACACCCAACTCCCCCGACGTGAAACACTGGAACTTACCTTGAGGCCTGAGGTCACCTTTCGTTCGGCCGGAGCTGAACCTGGGGTGCCGTGGGAGGAGTTCCTAGAAAGGCATTGCCAGCACGGTTTTCGCTTTGGGAGAACACGCAGCCTCGGCCCACAACGACAGTCCTGCCGTGCAGAGACGTCGGGCCGCTAGTGCTGTTCAAGGCAGCTTTGAAGCCAAGCGCAAGGCGCCTCCAAACGGGGAGAGAGCGAACTCTCCCCTCCGCGTCCCACGTTCAAGCTGAATGACGCAGCATGTTTCTCGGAAGGCTCTGCCGAGCTATCTGGTACAAGGGAGAGAGTGCCTGCCTCTGCCGAGACAGGTTTTGACGTGGGGATTGCTGGGCAGGCGGAAGAGCGTTCCCCAGGCCGTGCAAAGTTGAGGCCTTGGTGATTCTGGATGGTCCCAAGGGTCCGGAATTGTCCCTGGGGAAGCTGTCCTTTTCCCTCTTTTTCCGGCTGGAAGTACACCTCTGGCATCCGACCGCCGTTCGGCGACGTCCTGGGGGAGACGCCCTGGTTTCACTTGTGGCGCACACTGGTGTTTCTCAGAAGAGCCCAAGTTCCTCCCTGCGGGTGGGTGGGGGGGCTTGGCACACCAGCATGGAATGTAAGGCTGTTTAGAACTGCGTACCTTGAGGCCGTGTGAAGGCCGCACGAACGAGAGCTTTCGAGCGAACAGGGCAGCGCTTCGCCGTCACCGTTGCACCTTCACGGAGCTTCGTCGAACGAACGCATTTACTTCCTGGGGCTCAAACACAGCCGAGGAGTTGGAAGGCATAGAGTGAGTGCCCTTTGACAGTTGTTACAACGAACGTGAGTGCACAGTGTCTCGTGAAATACCTTGCACGGTTGAAAGCATTCCGTGAACGCATGCCCCTCCGCTCCCTCTGGCACTCCGAGGTGTTACTAACGGGGGAAATCTGGACTTTCGCTTGAGGCCGGGGTGGGGCGGGGGGACTCACAATTCTTCTGCCGGCGAGCTCCAGAGCGCTCCTGCTGGAGCTCCCAGCAAGGAACTGAGAGCAGCAGGCCTCACACGAGTCAACTCAGACTTCTTCTGTCACGAGTAAACTCAGACTTCTTATGTGAGGCCTTCCGGCAGCAAAGCGAAGGTGCGCGCGAGGAGTGTGCTTCAGGCAGCTTCGGACCCGCCACTGTCTCGTCTACCACAGAGGGGAATCAGGTTTGGCCAGGGTCGCCCAGCTTCATACCTGAGCTCCTACCGGTATCCTCAGTGGTTTCCGATTACCTCAAGGAAACACACGGGAGGGACAGGGCCCTTCCGTGGAGGCCCTTTTGGGCACAGGGACCTCTGCGTGGGATCTAGTGGGTAAGTATGGCAGTACCTTAGATAGGCCTCAGTGACCAAGGCTGTCGTCTGGCTCATGCCTTAGCTGTGTTAAGTGTGGAAAACGTGCTGGTCCTCAGGCTGGGCCCACAGCCTAGCTTTCGCTTCTGTGAGAGTGCTGTCCCGAGTCTCCTCCTGGAGCCAGTCGTCAGCACGGTGCCTTTTGGCACTGCAGTTCTCTTTCAGTCAAGGAGGCCGTGCGACTGGCAAAGGGAGTCTGCGCAGCACTGCCTTCGCGAGGCTCTTTGACGACTGGGGCACTCAACCCAGGCAAGCCAGAGAGCAGTACGTTGCCCTTGCTATGAACGTGAAGAGCTTTCTCCAGGGGCCTGTTTAGGCTAAGGTTCCTCAGGAGCCAGGAGCCGCCGTTCCGGCACGGAGAGAAGTCATCCTGCGAAATTGGCGAACGAGCTCCTATCCTGTGTGCCCCCAGGAGCGTCGCAGAGTTAAGGCACTCCGTGGTGGAGTATGGCCTCATGGAAACCGCTGCACACCCAACTCCCCCGACGTGAAACACTGGAACTTACCTTGAGGCCTGAGGTCACCTTTCGTTCGGCCGGAGCTGAACCTGGGGTGCCGTGGGAGGAGTTCCTAGAAAGGCATTGCCAGCACGGTTTTCGCTTTGGGAGAACACGCAGCCTCGGCCCACAACGACAGTCCTGCCGTGCAGAGACGTCGGGCCGCTAGTGCTGTTCAAGGCAGCTTTGAAGCCAAGCGCAAGGCGCCTCCAAACGGGGAGAGAGCGAACTCTCCCCTCCGCGTCCCACGTTCAAGCTGAATGACGCAGCATGTTTCTCGGAAGGCTCTGCCGAGCTATCTAGTACAAGGGAGAGAGTGCCTGCCTCTGCCGAGACAGGTTTTGACGTGGGGATTGCTGGGCAGGCGGAAGAGCGTTCCCCAGGCCGTGCAAAGTTGAGGCCTTGGTGATTCTGGATGGTCCCAAGGGTCCGGAATTGTCCCTGGGGAAGCTGTCCTTTTCCCTCTTTTTCCGGCTGGAAGTACACCTCTGGCATCCGACCGCCGTTCGGCGACGTCCTGGGGGAGACGCCCTGGTTTCACTTGTGGCGCACACTGGTGTTTCTCAGAAGAGCCCAAGTTCTTCCCTGCGGGTGGGTGGGGGGGCTTGGCACACCAGCATGGAATGTAAGGCTGTTTAGAACTGCGTATCTTGAGGCCGTGGGAAGGCCGCACGAACGAGAGCTTTCGAGCGAACAGGGCAGCGCTTCGCCGTCACCGTTGCACCTTCACGGAGCTTCGTCGAACGAACGCATTTACTTCCTGGGGCTCAAACACAGCCGAGGAGTTGGAAGGCATAGAGTGAGTGCCCTTTGACAGTTGTTACAACGAACGTGAGTGCACAGTGTCTCGTGAAATACCTTGCACGGTTGAAAGCATTCCGTGAACGCATGCCCCTCCGCTCCCTCTGGCACTCCGAGGTGTTACTAACGGGGGAAATCTGGACTTTTGCTTGAGGCCGGGGTGGGGCGGGGGGACTCACAATTCTTCTGCCGGCGAGCTCCAGAGCGCTCCTGCTGGAGCTCCCAGCAAGGAACTGAGAGCAGCAGGCCTCACACGAGTCAACTCAGACTTCTTCTGTCACGAGTAAACTCAGACTTCTTATGTGAGGCCTTCCGGCAGCAAAGCGAAGGTGCGCGCGAGGAGTGTGCTTCAGGCAGCTTCGGACCCGCCGCTGTCTCGTCTACCACGGAGGGGAATCAGGTTTGGCCAGGGTCGCCCAGCTTCATACCTGAGCTCCTACCGGTATCCTCAGTGGTTTCTGATTACCTCAAGGAAACACACGGGAGGGACAGGGCCCTTCCGTGGAGGCCCTTTTGGGCACAGGGACCTCTGCGTGGGATCTAGTGGGTAAGTATGGCAGTACCTTAGATAGGCCTCAGTGACCAAGGCTGTCGTCTGGCTCATGCCTTAGCTGTGTTAAGTGTGGAAAACGTGCTGGTCCTCAGGCTGGGCCCACAGCCTAGCTTTCGCTTCTGTGAGAGTGCTGTCCCGAGTCTCCTCCTGGAGCCAGTCGTCAGCACGGTGCCTTTTGGCACTGCAGTTCTCTTTCAGTCAAGGAGGCCGTGCGACTGGCAAAGGGAGTCTGCGCAGCACTGCCTTCGCGAGGCTCTTTGACGACTGGGGCACTCAACCCAGGCAAGCCAGAGAGCAGTACGTTGCCCTTGCTATGAACGTGAAGAGCTTTCTCCAGGGGCCTGTTTAGGCTAAGGTTCCTCAGGAGCCAGGAGCCGCCGTTCCGGCACGGAGAGAAGTCATCCTGCGAAATTGGCGAACGAGCTCCTATCCTGTGTGCCCCCAGGAGCGTCGCAGAGTTAAGGCACTCCGTGGTGGAGTATGGCCTCATGGAAACCGCTGCACACCCAACTCCCCCGACGTGAAACACTGGAACTTACCTTGAGGCCTGAGGTCACCTTTCGTTCGGCCGGAGCTGAACCTGGGGTGCCGTGGGAGGAGTTCCTAGAAAGGCATTGCCAGCACGGTTTTCGCTTTGGGAGAACACGCAGCCTCGGCCCACAACGACAGTCCTGCCGTGCAGAGACGTCGGGCCGCTAGTGCTGTTCAAGGCAGCTTTGAAGCCAAGCGCAAGGCGCCTCCAAACGGGGAGAGAGCGAACTCTCCCCTCCGCGTCCCACGTTCAAGCTGAATGACGCAGCATGTTTCTCGGAAGGCTCTGCCGAGCTATCTAGTACAAGGGAGAGAGTGCCTGCCTCTGCTGAGACAGGTTTTGACGTGGGGATTGCTGGGCAGGCGGAAGAGCGTTCCCCAGGCCGTGCAAAGTTGAGGCCTTGGTGATTCTGGATGGTCCCAAGGGTCCGGAATTGTCCCTGGGGAAGCTGTCCTTTTCCCTCTTTTTCCGGCTGGAAGTACACCTCTGGCATCCGACCGCCGTTCGGCGACGTCCTGGGGGAGACGCCCTGGTTTCACTTGTGGCGCACACTGGTGTTTCTCAGAAGAGCCCAAGTTCCTCCCTGCGGGTGGGTGGGGGGGCTTGGCACACCAGCATGGAATGTAAGGCTGTTTAGAACTGCGTACCTTGAGGCCGTGTGAAGGCCGCACGAACGAGAGCTTTCGAGCGAACAGGGCAGCGCTTCGCCGTCACCGTTGCACCTTCACGGAGCTTCGTCGAACGAACGCATTTACTTCCTGGGGCTCAAACACAGCCGAGGAGTTGGAAGGCATAGAGTGAGTGCCCTTTGACAGTTGTTACAACGAACGTGAGTGCACAGTGTCTCGTGAAATACCTTGCACGGTTGAAAGCATTCCGTGAACGCATGCCCCTCCGCTCCCTCTGGCACTCCGAGGTGTTACTAACGGGGGAAATCTGGACTTTCGCTTGAGGCCGGGGTGGGGCGGGGGGACTCACAATTCTTCTGCCGGCGAGCTCCAGAGCGCTCCTGCTGGAGCTCCCAGCAAGGAACTGAGAGCAGCAGGCCTCACACGAGTCAACTCAGACTTCTTCTGTCACGAGTAAACTCAGACTTCTTATGTGAGGCCTTCCGGCAGCAAAGCGAAGGTGCGCGCGAGGAGTGTGCTTCAGGCAGCTTCGGACCCGCCGCTGTCTCGTCTACCACGGAGGGGAATCAGGTTTGGCCAGGGTCGCCCAGCTTCATACCTGAGCTCCTACCGGTATCCTCAGTGGTTTCCGATTACCTCAAGGAAACACACGGGAGGGACAGGGCCCTTCCGTGGAGGCCCTTTTGGGCACAGGGACCTCTGCGTGGGATCTAGTGGGTAAGTATGGCAGTACCTTAGATAGGCCTCAGTGACCAAGGCTGTCGTCTGGCTCATGCCTTAGCTGTGTTAAGTGTGGAAAACGTGCTGGTCCTCAGGCTGGGCCCACAGCCTAGCTTTCGCTTCTGTGAGAGTGCTGTCCCGAGTCTCCTCCTGGAGCCAGTCGTCAGCACGGTGCCTTTTGGCACTGCAGTTCTCTTTCAGTCAAGGAGGCCGTGCGACTGGCAAAGGGAGTCTGCGCAGCACTGCCTTCGCGAGGCTCTTTGACGACTGGGGCACTCAACCCAGGCAAGCCAGAGAGCAGTACGTTGCCCTTGCTATGAACGTGAAGAGCTTTCTCCAGGGGCCTGTTTAGGCTAAGGTTCCTCAGGAGCCAGGAGCCGCCGTTCCGGCACGGAGAGAAGTCATCCTGCGAAATTGGCGAACGAGCTCCTATCCTGTGTGCCCCCAGGAGCGTCGCAGAGTTAAGGCACTCCGTGGTGGAGTATGGCCTCATGGAAACCGCTGCACACCCAACTCCCCCGACGTGAAACACTGGAACTTACCTTGAGGCCTGAGGTCACCTTTCGTTCGGCCGGAGCTGAACCTGGGGTGCCGTGGGAGGAGTTCCTAGAAAGGCATTGCCAGCACGGTTTTCGCTTTGGGAGAACACGCAGCCTCGGCCCACAACGACAGTCCTGCCGTGCAGAGACGTCGGGCCGCTAGTGCTGTTCAAGGCAGCTTTGAAGCCAAGCGCAAGGCGCCTCCAAACGGGGAGAGAGCGAACTCTCCCCTCCGCGTCCCACGTTCAAGCTGAATGACGCAGCATGTTTCTCGGAAGGCTCTGCCGAGCTATCTAGTACAAGGGAGAGAGTGCCTGCCTCTGCCGAGACAGGTTTTGACGTGGGGATTGCTGGGCAGGCGGAAGAGCGTTCCCCAGGCCGTGCAAAGTTGAGGCCTTGGTGATTCTGGATGGTCCCAAGGGTCCGGAATTGTCCCTGGGGAAGCTGTCCTTTTCCCTCTTTTTCCGGCTGGAAGTACACCTCTGGCATCCGACCGCCGTTCGGCGACGTCCTGGGGGAGACGCCCTGGTTTCACTTGTGGCGCACACTGGTGTTTCTCAGAAGAGCCCAAGTTCCTCCCTGCGGGTGGGTGGGGGGGCTTGGCACACCAGCATGGAATGTAAGGCTGTTTAGAACTGCGTACCTTGAGGCCGTGGGAAGGCCGCACGAACGAGAGCTTTCGAGCGAACAGGGCAGCGCTTCGCCGTCACCGTTGCACCTTCACGGAGCTTCGTCGAACGAACGCATTTACTTCCTGGGGCTCAAACACAGCCGAGGAGTTGGAAGGCATAGAGTGAGTGCCCTTTGACAGTTGTTACAACGAACGTGAGTGCACAGTGTCTCGTGAAATACCTTGCACGGTTGAAAGCATTCCGTGAACGCATGCCCCTCCGCTCCCTCTGGCACTCCGAGGTGTTACTAACGGGGGAAATCTGGACTTTCGCTTGAGGCCGGGGTGGGGCGGGGGGACTCACAATTCTTCTGCCGGCGAGCTCCAGAGCGCTCCTGCTGGAGCTCCCAGCAAGGAACTGAGAGCAGCAGGCCTCACACGAGTCAACTCAGACTTCTTCTGTCACGAGTAAACTCAGACTTCTTATGTGAGGCCTTCCGGCAGCAAAGCGAAGGTGCGCGCGAGGAGTGTGCTTCAGGCAGCTTCGGACCCGCCGCTGTCTCGTCTACCACGGAGGGGAATCAGGTTTGGCCAGGGTCGCCCAGCTTCATACCTGAGCTCCTACCGGTATCCTCAGTGGTTTCCGATTACCTCAAGGAAACACACGGGAGGGACAGGGCCCTTCCGTGGAGGCCCTTTTGGGCACAGGGACCTCTGCGTGGGATCTAGTGGGTAAGTATGGCAGTACCTTAGATAGGCCTCAGTGACCAAGGCTGTCGTCTGGCTCATGCCTTAGCTGTGTTAAGTGTGGAAAACGTGCTGGTCCTCAGGCTGGGCCCACAGCCTAGCTTTCGCTTCTGTGAGAGTGCTGTCCCGAGTCTCCTCCTGGAGCCAGTCGTCAGCACGGTGCCTTTTGGCACTGCAGTTCTCTTTCAGTCAAGGAGGCCGTGCGACTGGCAAAGGGAGTCTGCGCAGCACTGCCTTCGCGAGGCTCTTTGACGACTGGGGCACTCAACCCAGGCAAGCCAGAGAGCAGTACGTTGCCCTTGCTATGAACGTGAAGAGCTTTCTCCAGGGGCCTGTTTAGGCTAAGGTTCCTCAGGAGCCAGGAGCCGCCGTTCCGGCACGGAGAGAAGTCATCCTGCGAAATTGGCGAACGAGCTCCTATCCTGTGTGCCCCCAGGAGCGTCGCAGAGTTAAGGCACTCCGTGGTGGAGTATGGCCTCATGGAAACCGCTGCACACCCAACTCCCCCGACGTGAAACACTGGAACTTACCTTGAGGCCTGAGGTCACCTTTCGTTCGGCCGGAGCTGAACCTGGGGTGCCGTGGGAGGAGTTCCTAGAAAGGCATTGCCAGCACGGTTTTCGCTTTGGGAGAACACGCAGCCTCGGCCCACAACGACAGTCCTGCCGTGCAGAGACGTCGGGCCGCTAGTGCTGTTCAAGGCAGCTTTGAAGCCAAGCGCAAGGCGCCTCCAAACGGGGAGAGAGCGAACTCTCCCCTCCGCGTCCCACGTTCAAGCTGAATGACGCAGCATGTTTCTCGGAAGGCTCTGCCGAGCTATCTAGTACAAGGGAGAGAGTGCCTGCCTCTGCCGAGACAGGTTTTGACGTGGGGATTGCTGGGCAGGCGGAAGAGCGTTCCCCAGGCCGTGCAAAGTTGAGGCCTTGGTGATTCTGGATGGTCCCAAGGGTCCGGAATTGTCCCTGGGGAAGCTGTCCTTTTCCCTCTTTTTCCGGCTGGAAGTACACCTCTGGCATCCGACCGCCGTTCGGCGACGTCCTGGGGGAGACGCCCTGGTTTCACTTGTGGCGCACACTGGTGTTTCTCAGAAGAGCCCAAGTTCCTCCCTGCGGGTGGGTGGGGGGGCTTGGCACACCAGCATGGAATGTAAGGCTGTTTAGAACTGCGTACCTTGAGGCCGTGGGAAGGCCGCACGAACGAGAGCTTTCGAGCGAACAGGGCAGCGCTTCGCCGTCACCGTTGCACCTTCACGGAGCTTCGTCGAACGAACGCATTTACTTCCTGGGGCTCAAACACAGCCGAGGAGTTGGAAGGCATAGAGTGAGTGCCCTTTGACAGTTGTTACAACGAACGTGAGTGCACAGTGTCTCGTGAAATACCTTGCACGGTTGAAAGCATTCCGTGAACGCATGCCCCTCCGCTCCCTCTGGCACTCCGAGGTGTTACTAACGGGGGAAATCTGGACTTTCGCTTGAGGCCGGGGTGGGGCGGGGGGACTCACAATTCTTCTGCCGGCGAGCTCCAGAGCGCTCCTGCTGGAGCTCCCAGCAAGGAACTGAGAGCAGCAGGCCTCACACGAGTCAACTCAGACTTCTTCTGTCACGAGTAAACTCAGACTTCTTATGTGAGGCCTTCCGGCAGCAAAGCGAAGGTGCGCGCGAGGAGTGTGCTTCAGGCAGCTTCGGACCCGCCGCTGTCTCGTCTACCACGGAGGGGAATCAGGTTTGGCCAGGGTCGCCCAGCTTCATACCTGAGCTCCTACCGGTATCCTCAGTGGTTTCCGATTACCTCAAGGAAACACACGGGAGGGACAGGGCCCTTCCGTGGAGGCCCTTTTGGGCACAGGGACCTCTGCGTGGGATCTAGTGGGTAAGTATGGCAGTACCTTAGATAGGCCTCAGTGACCAAGGCTGTCGTCTGGCTCATGCCTTAGCTGTGTTAAGTGTGGAAAACGTGCTGGTCCTCAGGCTGGGCCCACAGCCTAGCTTTCGCTTCTGTGAGAGTGCTGTCCCGAGTCTCCTCCTGGAGCCAGTCGTCAGCACGGTGCCTTTTGGCACTGCAGTTCTCTTTCAGTCAAGGAGGCCGTGCGACTGGCAAAGGGAGTCTGCGCAGCACTGCCTTCGCGAGGCTCTTTGACGACTGGGGCACTCAACCCAGGCAAGCCAGAGAGCAGTACGTTGCCCTTGCTATGAACGTGAAGAGCTTTCTCCAGGGGCCTGTTTAGGCTAAGGTTCCTCAGGAGCCAGGAGCCGCCGTTCCGGCACGGAGAGAAGTCATCCTGCGAAATTGGCGAACGAGCTCCTATCCTGTGTGCCCCCAGGAGCGTCGCAGAGTTAAGGCACTCCGTGGTGGAGTATGGCCTCATGGAAACCGCTGCACACCCAACTCCCCCGACGTGAAACACTGGAACTTACCTTGAGGCCTGAGGTCACCTTTCGTTCGGCCGGAGCTGAACCTGGGGTGCCGTGGGAGGAGTTCCTAGAAAGGCATTGCCAGCACGGTTTTCGCTTTGGGAGAACACGCAGCCTCGGCCCACAACGACAGTCCTGCCGTGCAGAGACGTCGGGCCGCTAGTGCTGTTCAAGGCAGCTTTGAAGCCAAGCGCAAGGCGCCTCCAAACGGGGAGAGAGCGAACTCTCCCCTCCGCGTCCCACGTTCAAGCTGAATGACGCAGCATGTTTCTCGGAAGGCTCTGCCGAGCTATCTAGTACAAGGGAGAGAGTGCCTGCCTCTGCTGAGACAGGTTTTGACGTGGGGATTGCTGGGCAGGCGGAAGAGCGTTCCCCAGGCCGTGCAAAGTTGAGGCCTTGGTGATTCTGGATGGTCCCAAGGGTCCGGAATTGTCCCTGGGGAAGCTGTCCTTTTCCCTCTTTTTCCGGCTGGAAGTACACCTCTGGCATCCGACCGCCGTTCGGCGACGTCCTGGGGGAGACGCCCTGGTTTCACTTGTGGCGCACACTGGTGTTTCTCAGAAGAGCCCAAGTTCCTCCCTGCGGGTGGGTGGGGGGGCTTGGCACACCAGCATGGAATGTAAGGCTGTTTAGAACTGCGTACCTTGAGGCCGTGTGAAGGCCGCACGAACGAGAGCTTTCGAGCGAACAGGGCAGCGCTTCGCCGTCACCGTTGCACCTTCACGGAGCTTCGTCGAACGAACGCATTTACTTCCTGGGGCTCAAACACAGCCGAGGAGTTGGAAGGCATAGAGTGAGTGCCCTTTGACAGTTGTTACAACGAACGTGAGTGCACAGTGTCTCGTGAAATACCTTGCACGGTTGAAAGCATTCCGTGAACGCATGCCCCTCCGCTCCCTCTGGCACTCCGAGGTGTTACTAACGGGGGAAATCTGGACTTTCGCTTGAGGCCGGGGTGGGGCGGGGGGACTCACAATTCTTCTGCCGGCGAGCTCCAGAGCGCTCCTGCTGGAGCTCCCAGCAAGGAACTGAGAGCAGCAGGCCTCACACGAGTCAACTCAGACTTCTTCTGTCACGAGTAAACTCAGACTTCTTATGTGAGGCCTTCCGGCAGCAAAGCGAAGGTGCGCGCGAGGAGTGTGCTTCAGGCAGCTTCGGACCCGCCGCTGTCTCGTCTACCACGGAGGGGAATCAGGTTTGGCCAGGGTCGCCCAGCTTCATACCTGAGCTCCTACCGGTATCCTCAGTGGTTTCTGATTACCTCAAGGAAACACACGGGAGGGACAGGGCCCTTCCGTGGAGGCCCTTTTGGGCACAGGGACCTCTGCGTGGGATCTAGTGGGTAAGTATGGCAGTACCTTAGATAGGCCTCAGTGACCAAGGCTGTCGTCTGGCTCATGCCTTAGCTGTGTTAAGTGTGGAAAACGTGCTGGTCCTCAGGCTGGGCCCACAGCCTAGCTTTCGCTTCTGTGAGAGTGCTGTCCCGAGTCTCCTCCTGGAGCCAGTCGTCAGCACGGTGCCTTTTGGCACTGCAGTTCTCTTTCAGTCAAGGAGGCCGTGCGACTGGCAAAGGGAGTCTGCGCAGCACTGCCTTCGCGAGGCTCTTTGACGACTGGGGCACTCAACCCAGGCAAGCCAGAGAGCAGTACGTTGCCCTTGCTATGAACGTGAAGAGCTTTCTCCAGGGGCCTGTTTAGGCTAAGGTTCCTCAGGAGCCAGGAGCCGCCGTTCCGGCACGGAGAGAAGTCATCCTGCGAAATTGGCGAACGAGCTCCTATCCTGTGTGCCCCCAGGAGCGTCGCAGAGTTAAGGCACTCCGTGGTGGAGTATGGCCTCATGGAAACCGCTGCACACCCAACTCCCCCGACGTGAAACACTGGAACTTACCTTGAGGCCTGAGGTCACCTTTCGTTCGGCCGGAGCTGAACCTGGAGTGCCGTGGGAGGAGTTCCTAGAAAGGCATTGCCAGCACGGTTTTCGCTTTGGGAGAACACGCAGCCTCGGCCCACAACGACAGTCCTGCCGTGCAGAGACGTCGGGCCGCTAGTGCTGTTCAAGGCAGCTTTGAAGCCAAGCGCAAGGCGCCTCCAAACGGGGAGAGAGCGAACTCTCCCCTCCGCGTCCCACGTTCAAGCTGAATGACGCAGCATGTTTCTCGGAAGGCTCTGCCGAGCTATCTAGTACAAGGGAGAGAGTGCCTGCCTCTGCCGAGACAGGTTTTGACGTGGGGATTGCTGGGCAGGCGGAAGAGCGTTCCCCAGGCCGTGCAAAGTTGAGGCCTTGGTGATTCTGGATGGTCCCAAGGGTCCGGAATTGTCCCTGGGGAAGCTGTCCTTTTCCCTCTTTTTCCGGCTGGAAGTACACCTCTGGCATCCGACCGCCGTTCGGCGACGTCCTGGGGGAGACGCCCTGGTTTCACTTGTGGCGCACACTGGTGTTTCTCAGAAGAGCCCAAGTTCTTCCCTGCGGGTGGGTGGGGGGGCTTGGCACACCAGCATGGAATGTAAGGCTGTTTAGAACTGCGTATCTTGAGGCCGTGGGAAGGCCGCACGAACGAGAGCTTTCGAGCGAACAGGGCAGCGCTTCGCCGTCACCGTTGCACCTTCACGGAGCTTCGTCGAACGAACGCATTTACTTCCTGGGGCTCAAACACAGCCGAGGAGTTGGAAGGCATAGAGTGAGTGCCCTTTGACAGTTGTTACAACGAACGTGAGTGCACAGTGTCTCGTGAAATACCTTGCACGGTTGAAAGCATTCCGTGAACGCATGCCCCTCCGCTCCCTCTGGCACTCCGAGGTGTTACTAACGGGGGAAATCTGGACTTTTGCTTGAGGCCGGGGTGGGGCGGGGGGACTCACAATTCTTCTGCCGGCGAGCTCCAGAGCGCTCCTGCTGGAGCTCCCAGCAAGGAACTGAGAGCAGCAGGCCTCACACGAGTCAACTCAGACTTCTTCTGTCACGAGTAAACTCAGACTTCTTATGTGAGGCCTTCCGGCAGCAAAGCGAAGGTGCGCGCGAGGAGTGTGCTTCAGGCAGCTTCGGACCCGCCGCTGTCTCGTCTACCACGGAGGGGAATCAGGTTTGGCCAGGGTCGCCCAGCTTCATACCTGAGCTCCTACCGGTATCCTCAGTGGTTTCTGATTACCTCAAGGAAACACACGGGAGGGACAGGGCCCTTCCGTGGAGGCCCTTTTGGGCACAGGGACCTCTGCGTGGGATCTAGTGGGTAAGTATGGCAGTACCTTAGATAGGCCTCAGTGACCAAGGCTGTCGTCTGGCTCATGCCTTAGCTGTGTTAAGTGTGGAAAACGTGCTGGTCCTCAGGCTGGGCCCACAGCCTAGCTTTCGCTTCTGTGAGAGTGCTGTCCCGAGTCTCCTCCTGGAGCCAGTCGTCAGCACGGTGCCTTTTGGCACTGCAGTTCTCTTTCAGTCAAGGAGGCCGTGCGACTGGCAAAGGGAGTCTGCGCAGCACTGCCTTCGCGAGGCTCTTTGACGACTGGGGCACTCAACCCAGGCAAGCCAGAGAGCAGTACGTTGCCCTTGCTATGAACGTGAAGAGCTTTCTCCAGGGGCCTGTTTAGGCTAAGGTTCCTCAGGAGCCAGGAGCCGCCGTTCCGGCACGGAGAGAAGTCATCCTGCGAAATTGGCGAACGAGCTCCTATCCTGTGTGCCCCCAGGAGCGTCGCAGAGTTAAGGCACTCCGTGGTGGAGTATGGCCTCATGGAAACCGCTGCACACCCAACTCCCCCGACGTGAAACACTGGAACTTACCTTGAGGCCTGAGGTCACCTTTCGTTCGGCCGGAGCTGAACCTGGGGTGCCGTGGGAGGAGTTCCTAGAAAGGCATTGCCAGCACGGTTTTCGCTTTGGGAGAACACGCAGCCTCGGCCCACAACGACAGTCCTGCCGTGCAGAGACGTCGGGCCGCTAGTGCTGTTCAAGGCAGCTTTGAAGCCAAGCGCAAGGCGCCTCCAAACGGGGAGAGAGCGAACTCTCCCCTCCGCGTCCCACGTTCAAGCTGAATGACGCAGCATGTTTCTCGGAAGGCTCTGCCGAGCTATCTAGTACAAGGGAGAGAGTGCCTGCCTCTGCTGAGACAGGTTTTGACGTGGGGATTGCTGGGCAGGCGGAAGAGCGTTCCCCAGGCCGTGCAAAGTTGAGGCCTTGGTGATTCTGGATGGTCCCAAGGGTCCGGAATTGTCCCTGGGGAAGCTGTCCTTTTCCCTCTTTTTCCGGCTGGAAGTACACCTCTGGCATCCGACCGCCGTTCGGCGACGTCCTGGGGGAGACGCCCTGGTTTCACTTGTGGCGCACACTGGTGTTTCTCAGAAGAGCCCAAGTTCCTCCCTGCGGGTGGGTGGGGGGGCTTGGCACACCAGCATGGAATGTAAGGCTGTTTAGAACTGCGTACCTTGAGGCCGTGTGAAGGCCGCACGAACGAGAGCTTTCGAGCGAACAGGGCAGCGCTTCGCCGTCACCGTTGCACCTTCACGGAGCTTCGTCGAACGAACGCATTTACTTCCTGGGGCTCAAACACAGCCGAGGAGTTGGAAGGCATAGAGTGAGTGCCCTTTGACAGTTGTTACAACGAACGTGAGTGCACAGTGTCTCGTGAAATACCTTGCACGGTTGAAAGCATTCCGTGAACGCATGCCCCTCCGCTCCCTCTGGCACTCCGAGGTGTTACTAACGGGGGAAATCTGGACTTTCGCTTGAGGCCGGGGTGGGGCGGGGGGACTCACAATTCTTCTGCCGGCGAGCTCCAGAGCGCTCCTGCTGGAGCTCCCAGCAAGGAACTGAGAGCAGCAGGCCTCACACGAGTCAACTCAGACTTCTTCTGTCACGAGTAAACTCAGACTTCTTATGTGAGGCCTTCCGGCAGCAAAGCGAAGGTGCGCGCGAGGAGTGTGCTTCAGGCAGCTTCGGACCCGCCGCTGTCTCGTCTACCACGGAGGGGAATCAGGTTTGGCCAGGGTCGCCCAGCTTCATACCTGAGCTCCTACCGGTATCCTCAGTGGTTTCCGATTACCTCAAGGAAACACACGGGAGGGACAGGGCCCTTCCGTGGAGGCCCTTTTGGGCACAGGGACCTCTGCGTGGGATCTAGTGGGTAAGTATGGCAGTACCTTAGATAGGCCTCAGTGACCAAGGCTGTCGTCTGGCTCATGCCTTAGCTGTGTTAAGTGTGGAAAACGTGCTGGTCCTCAGGCTGGGCCCACAGCCTAGCTTTCGCTTCTGTGAGAGTGCTGTCCCGAGTCTCCTCCTGGAGCCAGTCGTCAGCACGGTGCCTTTTGGCACTGCAGTTCTCTTTCAGTCAAGGAGGCCGTGCGACTGGCAAAGGGAGTCTGCGCAGCACTGCCTTCGCGAGGCTCTTTGACGACTGGGGCACTCAACCCAGGCAAGCCAGAGAGCAGTACGTTGCCCTTGCTATGAACGTGAAGAGCTTTCTCCAGGGGCCTGTTTAGGCTAAGGTTCCTCAGGAGCCAGGAGCCGCCGTTCCGGCACGGAGAGAAGTCATCCTGCGAAATTGGCGAACGAGCTCCTATCCTGTGTGCCCCCAGGAGCGTCGCAGAGTTAAGGCACTCCGTGGTGGAGTATGGCCTCATGGAAACCGCTGCACACCCAACTCCCCCGACGTGAAACACTGGAACTTACCTTGAGGCCTGAGGTCACCTTTCGTTCGGCCGGAGCTGAACCTGGGGTGCCGTGGGAGGAGTTCCTAGAAAGGCATTGCCAGCACGGTTTTCGCTTTGGGAGAACACGCAGCCTCGGCCCACAACGACAGTCCTGCCGTGCAGAGACGTCGGGCCGCTAGTGCTGTTCAAGGCAGCTTTGAAGCCAAGCGCAAGGCGCCTCCAAACGGGGAGAGAGCGAACTCTCCCCTCCGCGTCCCACGTTCAAGCTGAATGACGCAGCATGTTTCTCGGAAGGCTCTGCCGAGCTATCTAGTACAAGGGAGAGAGTGCCTGCCTCTGCCGAGACAGGTTTTGACGTGGGGATTGCTGGGCAGGCGGAAGAGCGTTCCCCAGGCCGTGCAAAGTTGAGGCCTTGGTGATTCTGGATGGTCCCAAGGGTCCGGAATTGTCCCTGGGGAAGCTGTCCTTTTCCCTCTTTTTCCGGCTGGAAGTACACCTCTGGCATCCGACCGCCGTTCGGCGACGTCCTGGGGGAGACGCCCTGGTTTCACTTGTGGCGCACACTGGTGTTTCTCAGAAGAGCCCAAGTTCCTCCCTGCGGGTGGGTGGGGGGGCTTGGCACACCAGCATGGAATGTAAGGCTGTTTAGAACTGCGTACCTTGAGGCCGTGGGAAGGCCGCACGAACGAGAGCTTTCGAGCGAACAGGGCAGCGCTTCGCCGTCACCGTTGCACCTTCACGGAGCTTCGTCGAACGAACGCATTTACTTCCTGGGGCTCAAACACAGCCGAGGAGTTGGAAGGCATAGAGTGAGTGCCCTTTGACAGTTGTTACAACGAACGTGAGTGCACAGTGTCTCGTGAAATACCTTGCACGGTTGAAAGCATTCCGTGAACGCATGCCCCTCCGCTCCCTCTGGCACTCCGAGGTGTTACTAACGGGGGAAATCTGGACTTTCGCTTGAGGCCGGGGTGGGGCGGGGGGACTCACAATTCTTCTGCCGGCGAGCTCCAGAGCGCTCCTGCTGGAGCTCCCAGCAAGGAACTGAGAGCAGCAGGCCTCACACGAGTCAACTCAGACTTCTTCTGTCACGAGTAAACTCAGACTTCTTATGTGAGGCCTTCCGGCAGCAAAGCGAAGGTGCGCGCGAGGAGTGTGCTTCAGGCAGCTTCGGACCCGCCGCTGTCTCGTCTACCACGGAGGGGAATCAGGTTTGGCCAGGGTCGCCCAGCTTCATACCTGAGCTCCTACCGGTATCCTCAGTGGTTTCCGATTACCTCAAGGAAACACACGGGAGGGACAGGGCCCTTCCGTGGAGGCCCTTTTGGGCACAGGGACCTCTGCGTGGGATCTAGTGGGTAAGTATGGCAGTACCTTAGATAGGCCTCAGTGACCAAGGCTGTCGTCTGGCTCATGCCTTAGCTGTGTTAAGTGTGGAAAACGTGCTGGTCCTCAGGCTGGGCCCACAGCCTAGCTTTCGCTTCTGTGAGAGTGCTGTCCCGAGTCTCCTCCTGGAGCCAGTCGTCAGCACGGTGCCTTTTGGCACTGCAGTTCTCTTTCAGTCAAGGAGGCCGTGCGACTGGCAAAGGGAGTCTGCGCAGCACTGCCTTCGCGAGGCTCTTTGACGACTGGGGCACTCAACCCAGGCAAGCCAGAGAGCAGTACGTTGCCCTTGCTATGAACGTGAAGAGCTTTCTCCAGGGGCCTGTTTAGGCTAAGGTTCCTCAGGAGCCAGGAGCCGCCGTTCCGGCACGGAGAGAAGTCATCCTGCGAAATTGGCGAACGAGCTCCTATCCTGTGTGCCCCCAGGAGCGTCGCAGAGTTAAGGCACTCCGTGGTGGAGTATGGCCTCATGGAAACCGCTGCACACCCAACTCCCCCGACGTGAAACACTGGAACTTACCTTGAGGCCTGAGGTCACCTTTCGTTCGGCCGGAGCTGAACCTGGGGTGCCGTGGGAGGAGTTCCTAGAAAGGCATTGCCAGCACGGTTTTCGCTTTGGGAGAACACGCAGCCTCGGCCCACAACGACAGTCCTGCCGTGCAGAGACGTCGGGCCGCTAGTGCTGTTCAAGGCAGCTTTGAAGCCAAGCGCAAGGCGCCTCCAAACGGGGAGAGAGCGAACTCTCCCCTCCGCGTCCCACGTTCAAGCTGAATGACGCAGCATGTTTCTCGGAAGGCTCTGCCGAGCTATCTGGTACAAGGGAGAGAGTGCCTGCCTCTGCTGAGACAGGTTTTGACGTGGGGATTGCTGGGCAGGCGGAAGAGCGTTCCCCAGGCCGTGCAAAGTTGAGGCCTTGGTGATTCTGGATGGTCCCAAGGGTCCGGAATTGTCCCTGGGGAAGCTGTCCTTTTCCCTCTTTTTCCGGCTGGAAGTACACCTCTGGCATCCGACCGCCGTTCGGCGACGTCCTGGGGGAGACGCCCTGGTTTCACTTGTGGCGCACACTGGTGTTTCTCAGAAGAGCCCAAGTTCTTCCCTGCGGGTGGGTGGGGGGGCTTGGCACACCAGCATGGAATGTAAGGCTGTTTAGAACTGCGTACCTTGAGGCCGTGGGAAGGCCGCACGAACGAGAGCTTTCGAGCGAACAGGGCAGCGCTTCGCCGTCACCGTTGCACCTTCACGGAGCTTCGTCGAACGAACGCATTTACTTCCTGGGGCTCAAACACAGCCGAGGAGTTGGAAGGCATAGAGTGAGTGCCCTTTGACAGTTGTTACAACGAACGTGAGTGCACAGTGTCTCGTGAAATACCTTGCACGGTTGAAAGCATTCCGTGAACGCATGCCCCTCCGCTCCCTCTGGCACTCCGAGGTGTTACTAACGGGGGAAATCTGGACTTTCGCTTGAGGCCGGGGTGGGGCGGGGGGACTCACAATTCTTCTGCCGGCGAGCTCCAGAGCGCTCCTGCTGGAGCTCCCAGCAAGGAACTGAGAGCAGCAGGCCTCACACGAGTCAACTCAGACTTCTTCTGTCACGAGTAAACTCAGACTTCTTATGTGAGGCCTTCCGGCAGCAAAGCGAAGGTGCGCGCGAGGAGTGTGCTTCAGGCAGCTTCGGACCCGCCGCTGTCTCGTCTACCACGGAGGGGAATCAGGTTTGGCCAGGGTCGCCCAGCTTCATACCTGAGCTCCTACCGGTATCCTCAGTGGTTTCCGATTACCTCAAGGAAACACACGGGAGGGACAGGGCCCTTCCGTGGAGGCCCTTTTGGGCACAGGGACCTCTGCGTGGGATCTAGTGGGTAAGTATGGCAGTACCTTAGATAGGCCTCAGTGACCAAGGCTGTCGTCTGGCTCATGCCTTAGCTGTGTTAAGTGTGGAAAACGTGCTGGTCCTCAGGCTGGGCCCACAGCCTAGCTTTCGCTTCTGTGAGAGTGCTGTCCCGAGTCTCCTCCTGGAGCCAGTCGTCAGCACGGTGCCTTTTGGCACTGCAGTTCTCTTTCAGTCAAGGAGGCCGTGCGACTGGCAAAGGGAGTCTGCGCAGCACTGCCTTCGCGAGGCTCTTTGACGACTGGGGCACTCAACCCAGGCAAGCCAGAGAGCAGTACGTTGCCCTTGCTATGAACGTGAAGAGCTTTCTCCAGGGGCCTGTTTAGGCTAAGGTTCCTCAGGAGCCAGGAGCCGCCGTTCCGGCACGGAGAGAAGTCATCCTGCGAAATTGGCGAACGAGCTCCTATCCTGTGTGCCCCCAGGAGCGTCGCAGAGTTAAGGCACTCCGTGGTGGAGTATGGCCTCATGGAAACCGCTGCACACCCAACTCCCCCGACGTGAAACACTGGAACTTACCTTGAGGCCTGAGGTCACCTTTCGTTCGGCCGGAGCTGAACCTGGGGTGCCGTGGGAGGAGTTCCTAGAAAGGCATTGCCAGCACGGTTTTCGCTTTGGGAGAACACGCAGCCTCGGCCCACAACGACAGTCCTGCCGTGCAGAGACGTCGGGCCGCTAGTGCTGTTCAAGGCAGCTTTGAAGCCAAGCGCAAGGCGCCTCCAAACGGGGAGAGAGCGAACTCTCCCCTCCGCGTCCCACGTTCAAGCTGAATGACGCAGCATGTTTCTCGGAAGGCTCTGCCGAGCTATCTAGTACAAGGGAGAGAGTGCCTGCCTCTGCCGAGACAGGTTTTGACGTGGGGATTGCTGGGCAGGCGGAAGAGCGTTCCCCAGGCCGTGCAAAGTTGAGGCCTTGGTGATTCTGGATGGTCCCAAGGGTCCGGAATTGTCCCTGGGGAAGCTGTCCTTTTCCCTCTTTTTCCGGCTGGAAGTACACCTCTGGCATCCGACCGCCGTTCGGCGACGTCCTGGGGGAGACGCCCTGGTTTCACTTGTGGCGCACACTGGTGTTTCTCAGAAGAGCCCAAGTTCTTCCCTGCGGGTGGGTGGGGGGGCTTGGCACACCAGCATGGAATGTAAGGCTGTTTAGAACTGCGTATCTTGAGGCCGTGGGAAGGCCGCACGAACGAGAGCTTTCGAGCGAACAGGGCAGCGCTTCGCCGTCACCGTTGCACCTTCACGGAGCTTCGTCGAACGAACGCATTTACTTCCTGGGGCTCAAACACAGCCGAGGAGTTGGAAGGCATAGAGTGAGTGCCCTTTGACAGTTGTTACAACGAACGTGAGTGCACAGTGTCTCGTGAAATACCTTGCACGGTTGAAAGCATTCCGTGAACGCATGCCCCTCCGCTCCCTCTGGCACTCCGAGGTGTTACTAACGGGGGAAATCTGGACTTTTGCTTGAGGCCGGGGTGGGGCGGGGGGACTCACAATTCTTCTGCCGGCGAGCTCCAGAGCGCTCCTGCTGGAGCTCCCAGCAAGGAACTGAGAGCAGCAGGCCTCACACGAGTCAACTCAGACTTCTTCTGTCACGAGTAAACTCAGACTTCTTATGTGAGGCCTTCCGGCAGCAAAGCGAAGGTGCGCGCGAGGAGTGTGCTTCAGGCAGCTTCGGACCCGCCGCTGTCTCGTCTACCACGGAGGGGAATCAGGTTTGGCCAGGGTCGCCCAGCTTCATACCTGAGCTCCTACCGGTATCCTCAGTGGTTTCCGATTACCTCAAGGAAACACACGGGAGGGACAGGGCCCTTCCGTGGAGGCCCTTTTGGGCACAGGGACCTCTGCGTGGGATCTAGTGGGTAAGTATGGCAGTACCTTAGATAGGCCTCAGTGACCAAGGCTGTCGTCTGGCTCATGCCTTAGCTGTGTTAAGTGTGGAAAACGTGCTGGTCCTCAGGCTGGGCCCACAGCCTAGCTTTCGCTTCTGTGAGAGTGCTGTCCCGAGTCTCCTCCTGGAGCCAGTCGTCAGCACGGTGCCTTTTGGCACTGCAGTTCTCTTTCAGTCAAGGAGGCCGTGCGACTGGCAAAGGGAGTCTGCGCAGCACTGCCTTCGCGAGGCTCTTTGACGACTGGGGCACTCAACCCAGGCAAGCCAGAGAGCAGTACGTTGCCCTTGCTATGAACGTGAAGAGCTTTCTCCAGGGGCCTGTTTAGGCTAAGGTTCCTCAGGAGCCAGGAGCCGCCGTTCCGGCACGGAGAGAAGTCATCCTGCGAAATTGGCGAACGAGCTCCTATCCTGTGTGCCCCCAGGAGCGTCGCAGAGTTAAGGCACTCCGTGGTGGAGTATGGCCTCATGGAAACCGCTGCACACCCAACTCCCCCGACGTGAAACACTGGAACTTACCTTGAGGCCTGAGGTCACCTTTCGTTCGGCCGGAGCTGAACCTGGGGTGCCGTGGGAGGAGTTCCTAGAAAGGCATTGCCAGCACGGTTTTCGCTTTGGGAGAACACGCAGCCTCGGCCCACAACGACAGTCCTGCCGTGCAGAGACGTCGGGCCGCTAGTGCTGTTCAAGGCAGCTTTGAAGCCAAGCGCAAGGCGCCTCCAAACGGGGAGAGAGCGAACTCTCCCCTCCGCGTCCCACGTTCAAGCTGAATGACGCAGCATGTTTCTCGGAAGGCTCTGCCGAGCTATCTAGTACAAGGGAGAGAGTGCCTGCCTCTGCTGAGACAGGTTTTGACGTGGGGATTGCTGGGCAGGCGGAAGAGCGTTCCCCAGGCCGTGCAAAGTTGAGGCCTTGGTGATTCTGGATGGTCCCAAGGGTCCGGAATTGTCCCTGGGGAAGCTGTCCTTTTCCCTCTTTTTCCGGCTGGAAGTACACCTCTGGCATCCGACCGCCGTTCGGCGACGTCCTGGGGGAGACGCCCTGGTTTCACTTGTGGCGCACACTGGTGTTTCTCAGAAGAGCCCAAGTTCTTCCCTGCGGGTGGGTGGGGGGGCTTGGCACACCAGCATGGAATGTAAGGCTGTTTAGAACTGCGTACCTTGAGGCCGTGGGAAGGCCGCACGAACGAGAGCTTTCGAGCGAACAGGGCAGCGCTTCGCCGTCACCGTTGCACCTTCACGGAGCTTCGTCGAACGAACGCATTTACTTCCTGGGGCTCAAACACAGCCGAGGAGTTGGAAGGCATAGAGTGAGTGCCCTTTGACAGTTGTTACAACGAACGTGAGTGCACAGTGTCTCGTGAAATACCTTGCACGGTTGAAAGCATTCCGTGAACGCATGCCCCTCCGCTCCCTCTGGCACTCCGAGGTGTTACTAACGGGGGAAATCTGGACTTTCGCTTGAGGCCGGGGTGGGGCGGGGGGACTCACAATTCTCCTGCCGGCGAGCTCCAGAGCGCTCCTGCTGGAGCTCCCAGCAAGGAACTGAGAGCAGCAGGCCTCACACGAGTCAACTCAGACTTCTTCTGTCACGAGTAAACTCAGACTCCTTATGTGAGGCCTTCCGGCAGCAAAGCGAAGGTGCGCGCGAGGAGTGTGCTTCAGGCAGCTTCGGACCCGCCACTGTCTCGTCTACCACGGAGGGCAATCAGGTTTGGCCAGGGTCGCCCAGCTTCATACCTGAGCTCCTACCGGTATCCTCAGTGGTTTCTGATTACCTCAAGGAAACACACGGGAGGGACAGGGCCCTTCCGTGGAGGCCCTTTTGGGCACAGGGACCTCTGCGTGGGATCTAGTGGGTAAGTATGGCAGTACCTTAGATAGGCCTCAGTGACCAAGGCTGTCGTCTGGCTCATGCCTTAGCTGTGTTAAGTGTGGAAAACGTGCTGGTCCTCAGGCTGGGCCCACAGCCTAGCTTTCGCTTCTGTGAGAGTGCTGTCCCGAGTCTCCTCCTGGAGCCAGTCGTCAGCACGGTGCCTTTTGGCACTGCAGTTCTCTTTCAGTCAAGGAGGCCGTGCGACTGGCAAAGGGAGTCTGCGCAGCACTGCCTTCGCGAGGCTCTTTGACGACTGGGGCACTCAACCCAGGCAAGCCAGAGAGCAGTACGTTGCCCTTGCTATGAACGTGAAGAGCTTTCTCCAGGGGCCTGTTTAGGCTAAGGTTCCTCAGAAGCCAGGAGTCGCCGTTCCGGCACGGAGAGAAGTCATCCTGCGAAATTGGCGAACGAGCTCCTATCCTGTGTGCCCCCAGGAGCGTCGCAGAGTTAAGGCACTCCGTGGTGGAGTATGGCCTCATGGAAACCGCTGCACACCCAACTCCCCCGACGTGAAACACTGGAACTTACCTTGAGGCCTGAGGTCACCTTTCGTTCGGCCGGAGCTGAACCTGGGGTGCCGTGGGAGGAGTTCCTAGAAAGGCATTGCCAGCACGGTTTTCGCTTTGGGAGAACACGCAGCCTCGGCCCACAACGACAGTCCTGCCGTGCAGAGACGTCGGGCCGCTAGTGCTGTTCAAGGCAGCTTTGAAGCCAAGCGCAAGGCGCCTCCAAACGGGGAGAGAGCGAACTCTCCCCTCCGCGTCCCACGTTCAAGCTGAATGACGCAGCATGTTTCTCGGAAGGCTCTGCCGAGCTATCTGGTACAAGGGAGAGAGTGCCTGCCTCTGCCGAGACAGGTTTTGACGTGGGGATTGCTGGGCAGGCGGAAGAGCGTTCCCCAGGCCGTGCAAAGTTGAGGCCTTGGTGATTCTGGATGGTCCCAAGGGTCCGGAATTGTCCCTGGGGAAGCTGTCCTTTTCCCTCTTTTTCCGGCTGGAAGTACACCTCTGGCATCCGACCGCCGTTCGGCGACGTCCTGGGGGAGACGCCCTGGTTTCACTTGTGGCGCACACTGGTGTTTCTCAGAAGAGCCCAAGTTCCTCCCTGCGGGTGGGTGGGGGGGCTTGGCACACCAGCATGGAATGTAAGGCTGTTTAGAACTGCGTACCTTGAGGCCGTGTGAAGGCCGCACGAACGAGAGCTTTCGAGCGAACAGGGCAGCGCTTCGCCGTCACCGTTGCACCTTCACGGAGCTTCGTCGAACGAACGCATTTACTTCCTGGGGCTCAAACACAGCCGAGGAGTTGGAAGGCATAGAGTGAGTGCCCTTTGACAGTTGTTACAACGAACGTGAGTGCACAGTGTCTCGTGAAATACCTTGCACGGTTGAAAGCATTCCGTGAACGCATGCCCCTCCGCTCCCTCTGGCACTCCGAGGTGTTACTAACGGGGGAAATCTGGACTTTTGCTTGAGGCCGGGGTGGGGCGGGGGGACTCACAATTCTTCTGCCGGCGAGCTCCAGAGCGCTCCTGCTGGAGCTCCCAGCAAGGAACTGAGAGCAGCAGGCCTCACACGAGTCAACTCAGACTTCTTCTGTCACGAGTAAACTCAGACTTCTTATGTGAGGCCTTCCGGCAGCAAAGCGAAGGTGCGCGCGAGGAGTGTGCTTCAGGCAGCTTCGGACCCGCCGCTGTCTCGTCTACCACGGAGGGGAATCAGGTTTGGCCAGGGTCGCCCAGCTTCATACCTGAGCTCCTACCGGTATCCTCAGTGGTTTCTGATTACCTCAAGGAAACACACGGGAGGGACAGGGCCCTTCCGTGGAGGCCCTTTTGGGCACAGGGACCTCTGCGTGGGATCTAGTGGGTAAGTATGGCAGTACCTTAGATAGGCCTCAGTGACCAAGGCTGTCGTCTGGCTCATGCCTTAGCTGTGTTAAGTGTGGAAAACGTGCTGGTCCTCAGGCTGGGCCCACAGCCTAGCTTTCGCTTCTGTGAGAGTGCTGTCCCGAGTCTCCTCCTGGAGCCAGTCGTCAGCACGGTGCCTTTTGGCACTGCAGTTCTCTTTCAGTCAAGGAGGCCGTGCGACTGGCAAAGGGAGTCTGCGCAGCACTGCCTTCGCGAGGCTCTTTGACGACTGGGGCACTCAACCCAGGCAAGCCAGAGAGCAGTACGTTGCCCTTGCTATGAACGTGAAGAGCTTTCTCCAGGGGCCTGTTTAGGCTAAGGTTCCTCAGGAGCCAGGAGCCGCCGTTCCGGCACGGAGAGAAGTCATCCTGCGAAATTGGCGAACGAGCTCCTATCCTGTGTGCCCCCAGGAGCGTCGCAGAGTTAAGGCACTCCGTGGTGGAGTATGGCCTCATGGAAACCGCTGCACACCCAACTCCCCCGACGTGAAACACTGGAACTTACCTTGAGGCCTGAGGTCACCTTTCGTTCGGCCGGAGCTGAACCTGGAGTGCCGTGGGAGGAGTTCCTAGAAAGGCATTGCCAGCACGGTTTTCGCTTTGGGAGAACACGCAGCCTCGGCCCACAACGACAGTCCTGCCGTGCAGAGACGTCGGGCCGCTAGTGCTGTTCAAGGCAGCTTTGAAGCCAAGCGCAAGGCGCCTCCAAACGGGGAGAGAGCGAACTCTCCCCTCCGCGTCCCACGTTCAAGCTGAATGACGCAGCATGTTTCTCGGAAGGCTCTGCCGAGCTATCTAGTACAAGGGAGAGAGTGCCTGCCTCTGCCGAGACAGGTTTTGACGTGGGGATTGCTGGGCAGGCGGAAGAGCGTTCCCCAGGCCGTGCAAAGTTGAGGCCTTGGTGATTCTGGATGGTCCCAAGGGTCCGGAATTGTCCCTGGGGAAGCTGTCCTTTTCCCTCTTTTTCCGGCTGGAAGTACACCTCTGGCATCCGACCGCCGTTCGGCGACGTCCTGGGGGAGACGCCCTGGTTTCACTTGTGGCGCACACTGGTGTTTCTCAGAAGAGCCCAAGTTCTTCCCTGCGGGTGGGTGGGGGGGCTTGGCACACCAGCATGGAATGTAAGGCTGTTTAGAACTGCGTATCTTGAGGCCGTGGGAAGGCCGCACGAACGAGAGCTTTCGAGCGAACAGGGCAGCGCTTCGCCGTCACCGTTGCACCTTCACGGAGCTTCGTCGAACGAACGCATTTACTTCCTGGGGCTCAAACACAGCCGAGGAGTTGGAAGGCATAGAGTGAGTGCCCTTTGACAGTTGTTACAACGAACGTGAGTGCACAGTGTCTCGTGAAATACCTTGCACGGTTGAAAGCATTCCGTGAACGCATGCCCCTCCGCTCCCTCTGGCACTCCGAGGTGTTACTAACGGGGGAAATCTGGACTTTCGCTTGAGGCCGGGGTGGGGCGGGGGGACTCACAATTCTTCTGCCGGCGAGCTCCAGAGCGCTCCTGCTGGAGCTCCCAGCAAGGAACTGAGAGCAGCAGGCCTCACACGAGTCAACTCAGACTTCTTCTGTCACGAGTAAACTCAGACTTCTTATGTGAGGCCTTCCGGCAGCAAAGCGAAGGTGCGCGCGAGGAGTGTGCTTCAGGCAGCTTCGGACCCGCCGCTGTCTCGTCTACCACGGAGGGGAATCAGGTTTGGCCAGGGTCGCCCAGCTTCATACCTGAGCTCCTACCGGTATCCTCAGTGGTTTCCGATTACCTCAAGGAAACACACGGGAGGGACAGGGCCCTTCCGTGGAGGCCCTTTTGGGCACAGGGACCTCTGCGTGGGATCTAGTGGGTAAGTATGGCAGTACCTTAGATAGGCCTCAGTGACCAAGGCTGTCGTCTGGCTCATGCCTTAGCTGTGTTAAGTGTGGAAAACGTGCTGGTCCTCAGGCTGGGCCCACAGCCTAGCTTTCGCTTCTGTGAGAGTGCTGTCCCGAGTCTCCTCCTGGAGCCAGTCGTCAGCACGGTGCCTTTTGGCACTGCAGTTCTCTTTCAGTCAAGGAGGCCGTGCGACTGGCAAAGGGAGTCTGCGCAGCACTGCCTTCGCGAGGCTCTTTGACGACTGGGGCACTCAACCCAGGCAAGCCAGAGAGCAGTACGTTGCCCTTGCTATGAACGTGAAGAGCTTTCTCCAGGGGCCTGTTTAGGCTAAGGTTCCTCAGGAGCCAGGAGCCGCCGTTCCGGCACGGAGAGAAGTCATCCTGCGAAATTGGCGAACGAGCTCCTATCCTGTGTGCCCCCAGGAGCGTCGCAGAGTTAAGGCACTCCGTGGTGGAGTATGGCCTCATGGAAACCGCTGCACACCCAACTCCCCCGACGTGAAACACTGGAACTTACCTTGAGGCCTGAGGTCACCTTTCGTTCGGCCGGAGCTGAACCTGGGGTGCCGTGGGAGGAGTTCCTAGAAAGGCATTGCCAGCACGGTTTTCGCTTTGGGAGAACACGCAGCCTCGGCCCACAACGACAGTCCTGCCGTGCAGAGACGTCGGGCCGCTAGTGCTGTTCAAGGCAGCTTTGAAGCCAAGCGCAAGGCGCCTCCAAACGGGGAGAGAGCGAACTCTCCCCTCCGCGTCCCACGTTCAAGCTGAATGACGCAGCATGTTTCTCGGAAGGCTCTGCCGAGCTATCTAGTACAAGGGAGAGAGTGCCTGCCTCTGCCGAGACAGGTTTTGACGTGGGGATTGCTGGGCAGGCGGAAGAGCGTTCCCCAGGCCGTGCAAAGTTGAGGCCTTGGTGATTCTGGATGGTCCCAAGGGTCCGGAATTGTCCCTGGGGAAGCTGTCCTTTTCCCTCTTTTTCCGGCTGGAAGTACACCTCTGGCATCCGACCGCCGTTCGGCGACGTCCTGGGGGAGACGCCCTGGTTTCACTTGTGGCGCACACTGGTGTTTCTCAGAAGAGCCCAAGTTCTTCCCTGCGGGTGGGTGGGGGGGCTTGGCACACCAGCATGGAATGTAAGGCTGTTTAGAACTGCGTATCTTGAGGCCGTGGGAAGGCCGCACGAACGAGAGCTTTCGAGCGAACAGGGCAGCGCTTCGCCGTCACCGTTGCACCTTCACGGAGCTTCGTCGAACGAACGCATTTACTTCCTGGGGCTCAAACACAGCCGAGGAGTTGGAAGGCATACAGTGAGTGCCCTTTGACAGTTGTTACAACGAACGTGAGTGCACAGTGTCTCGTGAAATACCTTGCACGGTTGAAAGCATTCCGTGAACGCATGCCCCTCCGCTCCCTCTGGCACTCCGAGGTGTTACTAACGGGGGAAATCTGGACTTTTGCTTGAGGCCGGGGTGGGGCGGGGGGACTCACAATTCTTCTGCCGGCGAGCTCCAGAGCGCTCCTGCTGGAGCTCCCAGCAAGGAACTGAGAGCAGCAGGCCTCACACGAGTCAACTCAGACTTCTTCTGTCACGAGTAAACTCAGACTTCTTATGTGAGGCCTTCCGGCAGCAAAGCGAAGGTGCGCGCGAGGAGTGTGCTTCAGGCAGCTTCGGACCCGCCACTGTCTCGTCTACCACGGAGGGGAATCAGGTTTGGCCAGGGTCGCCCAGCTTCATACCTGAGCTCCTACCGGTATCCTCAGTGGTTTCTGATTACCTCAAGGAAACACACGGGAGGGACAGGGCCCTTCCGTGGAGGCCCTTTTGGGCACAGGGACCTCTGCGTGGGATCTAGTGGGTAAGTATGGCAGTACCTTAGATAGGCCTCAGTGACCAAGGCTGTCGTCTGGCTCATGCCTTAGCTGTGTTAAGTGTGGAAAACGTGCTGGTCCTCAGGCTGGGCCCACAGCCTAGCTTTCGCTTCTGTGAGAGTGCTGTCCCGAGTCTCCTCCTGGAGCCAGTCGTCAGCACGGTGCCTTTTGGCACTGCAGTTCTCTTTCAGTCAAGGAGGCCGTGCGACTGGCAAAGGGAGTCTGCGCAGCACTGCCTTCGCGAGGCTCTTTGACGACTGGGGCACTCAACCCAGGCAAGCCAGAGAGCAGTACGTTGCCCTTGCTATGAACGTGAAGAGCTTTCTCCAGGGGCCTGTTTAGGCTAAGGTTCCTCAGAAGCCAGGAGTCGCCGTTCCGGCACGGAGAGAAGTCATCCTGCGAAATTGGCGAACGAGCTCCTATCCTGTGTGCCCCCAGGAGCGTCGCAGAGTTAAGGCACTCCGTGGTGGAGTATGGCCTCATGGAAACCGCTGCACACCCAACTCCCCCGACGTGAAACACTGGAACTTACCTTGAGGCCTGAGGTCACCTTTCGTTCGGCCGGAGCTGAACCTGGGGTGCCGTGGGAGGAGTTCCTAGAAAGGCATTGCCAGCACGGTTTTCGCTTTGGGAGAACACGCAGCCTCGGCCCACAACGACAGTCCTGCCGTGCAGAGACGTCGGGCCGCTAGTGCTGTTCAAGGCAGCTTTGAAGCCAAGCGCAAGGCGCCTCCAAACGGGGAGAGAGCGAACTCTCCCCTCCGCGTCCCACGTTCAAGCTGAATGACGCAGCATGTTTCTCGGAAGGCTCTGCCGAGCTATCTGGTACAAGGGAGAGAGTGCCTGCCTCTGCCGAGACAGGTTTTGACGTGGGGATTGCTGGGCAGGCGGAAGAGCGTTCCCCAGGCCGTGCAAAGTTGAGGCCTTGGTGATTCTGGATGGTCCCAAGGGTCCGGAATTGTCCCTGGGGAAGCTGTCCTTTTCCCTCTTTTTCCGGCTGGAAGTACACCTCTGGCATCCGACCGCCGTTCGGCGACGTCCTGGGGGAGACGCCCTGGTTTCACTTGTGGCGCACACTGGTGTTTCTCAGAAGAGCCCAAGTTCCTCCCTGCGGGTGGGTGGGGGGGCTTGGCACACCAGCATGGAATGTAAGGCTGTTTAGAACTGCGTACCTTGAGGCCGTGTGAAGGCCGCACGAACGAGAGCTTTCGAGCGAACAGGGCAGCGCTTCGCCGTCACCGTTGCACCTTCACGGAGCTTCGTCGAACGAACGCATTTACTTCCTGGGGCTCAAACACAGCCGAGGAGTTGGAAGGCATAGAGTGAGTGCCCTTTGACAGTTGTTACAACGAACGTGAGTGCACAGTGTCTCGTGAAATACCTTGCACGGTTGAAAGCATTCCGTGAACGCATGCCCCTCCGCTCCCTCTGGCACTCCGAGGTGTTACTAACGGGGGAAATCTGGACTTTTGCTTGAGGCCGGGGTGGGGCGGGGGGACTCACAATTCTTCTGCCGGCGAGCTCCAGAGCGCTCCTGCTGGAGCTCCCAGCAAGGAACTGAGAGCAGCAGGCCTCACACGAGTCAACTCAGACTTCTTCTGTCACGAGTAAACTCAGACTTCTTATGTGAGGCCTTCCGGCAGCAAAGCGAAGGTGCGCGCGAGGAGTGTGCTTCAGGCAGCTTCGGACCCGCCGCTGTCTCGTCTACCACGGAGGGGAATCAGGTTTGGCCAGGGTCGCCCAGCTTCATACCTGAGCTCCTACCGGTATCCTCAGTGGTTTCTGATTACCTCAAGGAAACACACGGGAGGGACAGGGCCCTTCCGTGGAGGCCCTTTTGGGCACAGGGACCTCTGCGTGGGATCTAGTGGGTAAGTATGGCAGTACCTTAGATAGGCCTCAGTGACCAAGGCTGTCGTCTGGCTCATGCCTTAGCTGTGTTAAGTGTGGAAAACGTGCTGGTCCTCAGGCTGGGCCCACAGCCTAGCTTTCGCTTCTGTGAGAGTGCTGTCCCGAGTCTCCTCCTGGAGCCAGTCGTCAGCACGGTGCCTTTTGGCACTGCAGTTCTCTTTCAGTCAAGGAGGCCGTGCGACTGGCAAAGGGAGTCTGCGCAGCACTGCCTTCGCGAGGCTCTTTGACGACTGGGGCACTCAACCCAGGCAAGCCAGAGAGCAGTACGTTGCCCTTGCTATGAACGTGAAGAGCTTTCTCCAGGGGCCTGTTTAGGCTAAGGTTCCTCAGGAGCCAGGAGCCGCCGTTCCGGCACGGAGAGAAGTCATCCTGCGAAATTGGCGAACGAGCTCCTATCCTGTGTGCCCCCAGGAGCGTCGCAGAGTTAAGGCACTCCGTGGTGGAGTATGGCCTCATGGAAACCGCTGCACACCCAACTCCCCCGACGTGAAACACTGGAACTTACCTTGAGGCCTGAGGTCACCTTTCGTTCGGCCGGAGCTGAACCTGGAGTGCCGTGGGAGGAGTTCCTAGAAAGGCATTGCCAGCACGGTTTTCGCTTTGGGAGAACACGCAGCCTCGGCCCACAACGACAGTCCTGCCGTGCAGAGACGTCGGGCCGCTAGTGCTGTTCAAGGCAGCTTTGAAGCCAAGCGCAAGGCGCCTCCAAACGGGGAGAGAGCGAACTCTCCCCTCCGCGTCCCACGTTCAAGCTGAATGACGCAGCATGTTTCTCGGAAGGCTCTGCCGAGCTATCTAGTACAAGGGAGAGAGTGCCTGCCTCTGCCGAGACAGGTTTTGACGTGGGGATTGCTGGGCAGGCGGAAGAGCGTTCCCCAGGCCGTGCAAAGTTGAGGCCTTGGTGATTCTGGATGGTCCCAAGGGTCCGGAATTGTCCCTGGGGAAGCTGTCCTTTTCCCTCTTTTTCCGGCTGGAAGTACACCTCTGGCATCCGACCGCCGTTCGGCGACGTCCTGGGGGAGACGCCCTGGTTTCACTTGTGGCGCACACTGGTGTTTCTCAGAAGAGCCCAAGTTCTTCCCTGCGGGTGGGTGGGGGGGCTTGGCACACCAGCATGGAATGTAAGGCTGTTTAGAACTGCGTATCTTGAGGCCGTGGGAAGGCCGCACGAACGAGAGCTTTCGAGCGAACAGGGCAGCGCTTCGCCGTCACCGTTGCACCTTCACGGAGCTTCGTCGAACGAACGCATTTACTTCCTGGGGCTCAAACACAGCCGAGGAGTTGGAAGGCATAGAGTGAGTGCCCTTTGACAGTTGTTACAACGAACGTGAGTGCACAGTGTCTCGTGAAATACCTTGCACGGTTGAAAGCATTCCGTGAACGCATGCCCCTCCGCTCCCTCTGGCACTCCGAGGTGTTACTAACGGGGGAAATCTGGACTTTCGCTTGAGGCCGGGGTGGGGCGGGGGGACTCACAATTCTTCTGCCGGCGAGCTCCAGAGCGCTCCTGCTGGAGCTCCCAGCAAGGAACTGAGAGCAGCAGGCCTCACACGAGTCAACTCAGACTTCTTCTGTCACGAGTAAACTCAGACTTCTTATGTGAGGCCTTCCGGCAGCAAAGCGAAGGTGCGCGCGAGGAGTGTGCTTCAGGCAGCTTCGGACCCGCCGCTGTCTCGTCTACCACGGAGGGGAATCAGGTTTGGCCAGGGTCGCCCAGCTTCATACCTGAGCTCCTACCGGTATCCTCAGTGGTTTCCGATTACCTCAAGGAAACACACGGGAGGGACAGGGCCCTTCCGTGGAGGCCCTTTTGGGCACAGGGACCTCTGCGTGGGATCTAGTGGGTAAGTATGGCAGTACCTTAGATAGGCCTCAGTGACCAAGGCTGTCGTCTGGCTCATGCCTTAGCTGTGTTAAGTGTGGAAAACGTGCTGGTCCTCAGGCTGGGCCCACAGCCTAGCTTTCGCTTCTGTGAGAGTGCTGTCCCGAGTCTCCTCCTGGAGCCAGTCGTCAGCACGGTGCCTTTTGGCACTGCAGTTCTCTTTCAGTCAAGGAGGCCGTGCGACTGGCAAAGGGAGTCTGCGCAGCACTGCCTTCGCGAGGCTCTTTGACGACTGGGGCACTCAACCCAGGCAAGCCAGAGAGCAGTACGTTGCCCTTGCTATGAACGTGAAGAGCTTTCTCCAGGGGCCTGTTTAGGCTAAGGTTCCTCAGGAGCCAGGAGCCGCCGTTCCGGCACGGAGAGAAGTCATCCTGCGAAATTGGCGAACGAGCTCCTATCCTGTGTGCCCCCAGGAGCGTCGCAGAGTTAAGGCACTCCGTGGTGGAGTATGGCCTCATGGAAACCGCTGCACACCCAACTCCCCCGACGTGAAACACTGGAACTTACCTTGAGGCCTGAGGTCACCTTTCGTTCGGCCGGAGCTGAACCTGGGGTGCCGTGGGAGGAGTTCCTAGAAAGGCATTGCCAGCACGGTTTTCGCTTTGGGAGAACACGCAGCCTCGGCCCACAACGACAGTCCTGCCGTGCAGAGACGTCGGGCCGCTAGTGCTGTTCAAGGCAGCTTTGAAGCCAAGCGCAAGGCGCCTCCAAACGGGGAGAGAGCGAACTCTCCCCTCCGCGTCCCACGTTCAAGCTGAATGACGCAGCATGTTTCTCGGAAGGCTCTGCCGAGCTATCTAGTACAAGGGAGAGAGTGCCTGCCTCTGCTGAGACAGGTTTTGACGTGGGGATTGCTGGGCAGGCGGAAGAGCGTTCCCCAGGCCGTGCAAAGTTGAGGCCTTGGTGATTCTGGATGGTCCCAAGGGTCCGGAATTGTCCCTGGGGAAGCTGTCCTTTTCCCTCTTTTTCCGGCTGGAAGTACACCTCTGGCATCCGACCGCCGTTCGGCGACGTCCTGGGGGAGACGCCCTGGTTTCACTTGTGGCGCACACTGGTGTTTCTCAGAAGAGCCCAAGTTCTTCCCTGCGGGTGGGTGGGGGGGCTTGGCACACCAGCATGGAATGTAAGGCTGTTTAGAACTGCGTATCTTGAGGCCGTGGGAAGGCCGCACGAACGAGAGCTTTCGAGCGAACAGGGCAGCGCTTCGCCGTCACCGTTGCACCTTCACGGAGCTTCGTCGAACGAACGCATTTACTTCCTGGGGCTCAAACACAGCCGAGGAGTTGGAAGGCATAGAGTGAGTGCCCTTTGACAGTTGTTACAACGAACGTGAGTGCACAGTGTCTCGTGAAATACCTTGCACGGTTGAAAGCATTCCGTGAACGCATGCCCCTCCGCTCCCTCTGGCACTCCGAGGTGTTACTAACGGGGGAAATCTGGACTTTCGCTTGAGGCCGGGGTGGGGCGGGGGGACTCACAATTCTTCTGCCGGCGAGCTCCAGAGCGCTCCTGCTGGAGCTCCCAGCAAGGAACTGAGAGCAGCAGGCCTCACACGAGTCAACTCAGACTTCTTCTGTCACGAGTAAACTCAGACTTCTTATGTGAGGCCTTCCGGCAGCAAAGCGAAGGTGCGCGCGAGGAGTGTGCTTCAGGCAGCTTCGGACCCGCCACTGTCTCGTCTACCACGGAGGGGAATCAGGTTTGGCCAGGGTCGCCCAGCTTCATACCTGAGCTCCTACCGGTATCCTCAGTGGTTTCTGATTACCTCAAGGAAACACACGGGAGGGACAGGGCCCTTCCGTGGAGGCCCTTTTGGGCACAGGGACCTCTGCGTGGGATCTAGTGGGTAAGTATGGCAGTACCTTAGATAGGCCTCAGTGACCAAGGCTGTCGTCTGGCTCATGCCTTAGCTGTGTTAAGTGTGGAAAACGTGCTGGTCCTCAGGCTGGGCCCACAGCCTAGCTTTCGCTTCTGTGAGAGTGCTGTCCCGAGTCTCCTCCTGGAGCCAGTCGTCAGCACGGTGCCTTTTGGCACTGCAGTTCTCTTTCAGTCAAGGAGGCCGTGCGACTGGCAAAGGGAGTCTGCGCAGCACTGCCTTCGCGAGGCTCTTTGACGACTGGGGCACTCAACCCAGGCAAGCCAGAGAGCAGTACGTTGCCCTTGCTATGAACGTGAAGAGCTTTCTCCAGGGGCCTGTTTAGGCTAAGGTTCCTCAGGAGCCAGGAGCCGCCGTTCCGGCACGGAGAGAAGTCATCCTGCGAAATTGGCGAACGAGCTCCTATCCTGTGTGCCCCCAGGAGCGTCGCAGAGTTAAGGCACTCCGTGGTGGAGTATGGCCTCATGGAAACCGCTGCACACCCAACTCCCCCGACGTGAAACACTGGAACTTACCTTGAGGCCTGAGGTCACCTTTCGTTCGGCCGGAGCTGAACCTGGGGTGCCGTGGGAGGAGTTCCTAGAAAGGCATTGCCAGCACGGTTTTCGCTTTGGGAGAACACGCAGCCTCGGCCCACAACGACAGTCCTGCCGTGCAGAGACGTCGGGCCGCTAGTGCTGTTCAAGGCAGCTTTGAAGCCAAGCGCAAGGCGCCTCCAAACGGGGAGAGAGCGAACTCTCCCCTCCGCGTCCCACGTTCAAGCTGAATGACGCAGCATGTTTCTCGGAAGGCTCTGCCGAGCTATCTAGTACAAGGGAGAGAGTGCCTGCCTCTGCCGAGACAGGTTTTGACGTGGGGATTGCTGGGCAGGCGGAAGAGCGTTCCCCAGGCCGTGCAAAGTTGAGGCCTTGGTGATTCTGGATGGTCCCAAGGGTCCGGAATTGTCCCTGGGGAAGCTGTCCTTTTCCCTCTTTTTCCGGCTGGAAGTACACCTCTGGCATCCGACCGCCGTTCGGCGACGTCCTGGGGGAGACGCCCTGGTTTCACTTGTGGCGCACACTGGTGTTTCTCAGAAGAGCCCAAGTTCTTCCCTGCGGGTGGGTGGGGGGGCTTGGCACACCAGCATGGAATGTAAGGCTGTTTAGAACTGCGTATCTTGAGGCCGTGGGAAGGCCGCACGAACGAGAGCTTTCGAGCGAACAGGGCAGCGCTTCGCCGTCACCGTTGCACCTTCACGGAGCTTCGTCGAACGAACGCATTTACTTCCTGGGGCTCAAACACAGCCGAGGAGTTGGAAGGCATACAGTGAGTGCCCTTTGACAGTTGTTACAACGAACGTGAGTGCACAGTGTCTCGTGAAATACCTTGCACGGTTGAAAGCATTCCGTGAACGCATGCCCCTCCGCTCCCTCTGGCACTCCGAGGTGTTACTAACGGGGGAAATCTGGACTTTTGCTTGAGGCCGGGGTGGGGCGGGGGGACTCACAATTCTTCTGCCGGCGAGCTCCAGAGCGCTCCTGCTGGAGCTCCCAGCAAGGAACTGAGAGCAGCAGGCCTCACACGAGTCAACTCAGACTTCTTCTGTCACGAGTAAACTCAGACTTCTTATGTGAGGCCTTCCGGCAGCAAAGCGAAGGTGCGCGCGAGGAGTGTGCTTCAGGCAGCTTCGGACCCGCCACTGTCTCGTCTACCACGGAGGGGAATCAGGTTTGGCCAGGGTCGCCCAGCTTCATACCTGAGCTCCTACCGGTATCCTCAGTGGTTTCTGATTACCTCAAGGAAACACACGGGAGGGACAGGGCCCTTCCGTGGAGGCCCTTTTGGGCACAGGGACCTCTGCGTGGGATCTAGTGGGTAAGTATGGCAGTACCTTAGATAGGCCTCAGTGACCAAGGCTGTCGTCTGGCTCATGCCTTAGCTGTGTTAAGTGTGGAAAACGTGCTGGTCCTCAGGCTGGGCCCACAGCCTAGCTTTCGCTTCTGTGAGAGTGCTGTCCCGAGTCTCCTCCTGGAGCCAGTCGTCAGCACGGTGCCTTTTGGCACTGCAGTTCTCTTTCAGTCAAGGAGGCCGTGCGACTGGCAAAGGGAGTCTGCGCAGCACTGCCTTCGCGAGGCTCTTTGACGACTGGGGCACTCAACCCAGGCAAGCCAGAGAGCAGTACGTTGCCCTTGCTATGAACGTGAAGAGCTTTCTCCAGGGGCCTGTTTAGGCTAAGGTTCCTCAGAAGCCAGGAGTCGCCGTTCCGGCACGGAGAGAAGTCATCCTGCGAAATTGGCGAACGAGCTCCTATCCTGTGTGCCCCCAGGAGCGTCGCAGAGTTAAGGCACTCCGTGGTGGAGTATGGCCTCATGGAAACCGCTGCACACCCAACTCCCCCGACGTGAAACACTGGAACTTACCTTGAGGCCTGAGGTCACCTTTCGTTCGGCCGGAGCTGAACCTGGGGTGCCGTGGGAGGAGTTCCTAGAAAGGCATTGCCAGCACGGTTTTCGCTTTGGGAGAACACGCAGCCTCGGCCCACAACGACAGTCCTGCCGTGCAGAGACGTCGGGCCGCTAGTGCTGTTCAAGGCAGCTTTGAAGCCAAGCGCAAGGCGCCTCCAAACGGGGAGAGAGCGAACTCTCCCCTCCGCGTCCCACGTTCAAGCTGAATGACGCAGCATGTTTCTCGGAAGGCTCTGCCGAGCTATCTGGTACAAGGGAGAGAGTGCCTGCCTCTGCCGAGACAGGTTTTGACGTGGGGATTGCTGGGCAGGCGGAAGAGCGTTCCCCAGGCCGTGCAAAGTTGAGGCCTTGGTGATTCTGGATGGTCCCAAGGGTCCGGAATTGTCCCTGGGGAAGCTGTCCTTTTCCCTCTTTTTCCGGCTGGAAGTACACCTCTGGCATCCGACCGCCGTTCGGCGACGTCCTGGGGGAGACGCCCTGGTTTCACTTGTGGCGCACACTGGTGTTTCTCAGAAGAGCCCAAGTTCCTCCCTGCGGGTGGGTGGGGGGGCTTGGCACACCAGCATGGAATGTAAGGCTGTTTAGAACTGCGTACCTTGAGGCCGTGTGAAGGCCGCACGAACGAGAGCTTTCGAGCGAACAGGGCAGCGCTTCGCCGTCACCGTTGCACCTTCACGGAGCTTCGTCGAACGAACGCATTTACTTCCTGGGGCTCAAACACAGCCGAGGAGTTGGAAGGCATAGAGTGAGTGCCCTTTGACAGTTGTTACAACGAACGTGAGTGCACAGTGTCTCGTGAAATACCTTGCACGGTTGAAAGCATTCCGTGAACGCATGCCCCTCCGCTCCCTCTGGCACTCCGAGGTGTTACTAACGGGGGAAATCTGGACTTTTGCTTGAGGCCGGGGTGGGGCGGGGGGACTCACAATTCTTCTGCCGGCGAGCTCCAGAGCGCTCCTGCTGGAGCTCCCAGCAAGGAACTGAGAGCAGCAGGCCTCACACGAGTCAACTCAGACTTCTTCTGTCACGAGTAAACTCAGACTTCTTATGTGAGGCCTTCCGGCAGCAAAGCGAAGGTGCGCGCGAGGAGTGTGCTTCAGGCAGCTTCGGACCCGCCGCTGTCTCGTCTACCACGGAGGGGAATCAGGTTTGGCCAGGGTCGCCCAGCTTCATACCTGAGCTCCTACCGGTATCCTCAGTGGTTTCTGATTACCTCAAGGAAACACACGGGAGGGACAGGGCCCTTCCGTGGAGGCCCTTTTGGGCACAGGGACCTCTGCGTGGGATCTAGTGGGTAAGTATGGCAGTACCTTAGATAGGCCTCAGTGACCAAGGCTGTCGTCTGGCTCATGCCTTAGCTGTGTTAAGTGTGGAAAACGTGCTGGTCCTCAGGCTGGGCCCACAGCCTAGCTTTCGCTTCTGTGAGAGTGCTGTCCCGAGTCTCCTCCTGGAGCCAGTCGTCAGCACGGTGCCTTTTGGCACTGCAGTTCTCTTTCAGTCAAGGAGGCCGTGCGACTGGCAAAGGGAGTCTGCGCAGCACTGCCTTCGCGAGGCTCTTTGACGACTGGGGCACTCAACCCAGGCAAGCCAGAGAGCAGTACGTTGCCCTTGCTATGAACGTGAAGAGCTTTCTCCAGGGGCCTGTTTAGGCTAAGGTTCCTCAGGAGCCAGGAGCCGCCGTTCCGGCACGGAGAGAAGTCATCCTGCGAAATTGGCGAACGAGCTCCTATCCTGTGTGCCCCCAGGAGCGTCGCAGAGTTAAGGCACTCCGTGGTGGAGTATGGCCTCATGGAAACCGCTGCACACCCAACTCCCCCGACGTGAAACACTGGAACTTACCTTGAGGCCTGAGGTCACCTTTCGTTCGGCCGGAGCTGAACCTGGAGTGCCGTGGGAGGAGTTCCTAGAAAGGCATTGCCAGCACGGTTTTCGCTTTGGGAGAACACGCAGCCTCGGCCCACAACGACAGTCCTGCCGTGCAGAGACGTCGGGCCGCTAGTGCTGTTCAAGGCAGCTTTGAAGCCAAGCGCAAGGCGCCTCCAAACGGGGAGAGAGCGAACTCTCCCCTCCGCGTCCCACGTTCAAGCTGAATGACGCAGCATGTTTCTCGGAAGGCTCTGCCGAGCTATCTAGTACAAGGGAGAGAGTGCCTGCCTCTGCCGAGACAGGTTTTGACGTGGGGATTGCTGGGCAGGCGGAAGAGCGTTCCCCAGGCCGTGCAAAGTTGAGGCCTTGGTGATTCTGGATGGTCCCAAGGGTCCGGAATTGTCCCTGGGGAAGCTGTCCTTTTCCCTCTTTTTCCGGCTGGAAGTACACCTCTGGCATCCGACCGCCGTTCGGCGACGTCCTGGGGGAGACGCCCTGGTTTCACTTGTGGCGCACACTGGTGTTTCTCAGAAGAGCCCAAGTTCTTCCCTGCGGGTGGGTGGGGGGGCTTGGCACACCAGCATGGAATGTAAGGCTGTTTAGAACTGCGTATCTTGAGGCCGTGGGAAGGCCGCACGAACGAGAGCTTTCGAGCGAACAGGGCAGCGCTTCGCCGTCACCGTTGCACCTTCACGGAGCTTCGTCGAACGAACGCATTTACTTCCTGGGGCTCAAACACAGCCGAGGAGTTGGAAGGCATAGAGTGAGTGCCCTTTGACAGTTGTTACAACGAACGTGAGTGCACAGTGTCTCGTGAAATACCTTGCACGGTTGAAAGCATTCCGTGAACGCATGCCCCTCCGCTCCCTCTGGCACTCCGAGGTGTTACTAACGGGGGAAATCTGGACTTTCGCTTGAGGCCGGGGTGGGGCGGGGGGACTCACAATTCTTCTGCCGGCGAGCTCCAGAGCGCTCCTGCTGGAGCTCCCAGCAAGGAACTGAGAGCAGCAGGCCTCACACGAGTCAACTCAGACTTCTTCTGTCACGAGTAAACTCAGACTTCTTATGTGAGGCCTTCCGGCAGCAAAGCGAAGGTGCGCGCGAGGAGTGTGCTTCAGGCAGCTTCGGACCCGCCGCTGTCTCGTCTACCACGGAGGGGAATCAGGTTTGGCCAGGGTCGCCCAGCTTCATACCTGAGCTCCTACCGGTATCCTCAGTGGTTTCCGATTACCTCAAGGAAACCCACGGGAGGGACAGGGCCCTTCCGTGGAGGCCCTTTTGGGCACAGGGACCTCTGCGTGGGATCTAGTGGGTAAGTATGGCAGTACCTTAGATAGGCCTCAGTGACCAAGGCTGTCGTCTGGCTCATGCCTTAGCTGTGTTAAGTGTGGAAAACGTGCTGGTCCTCAGGCTGGGCCCACAGCCTAGCTTTCGCTTCTGTGAGAGTGCTGTCCCGAGTCTCCTCCTGGAGCCAGTCGTCAGCACGGTGCCTTTTGGCACTGCAGTTCTCTTTCAGTCAAGGAGGCCGTGCGACTGGCAAAGGGAGTCTGCGCAGCACTGCCTTCGCGAGGCTCTTTGACGACTGGGGCACTCAACCCAGGCAAGCCAGAGAGCAGTACGTTGCCCTTGCTATGAACGTGAAGAGCTTTCTCCAGGGGCCTGTTTAGGCTAAGGTTCCTCAGGAGCCAGGAGCCGCCGTTCCGGCACGGAGAGAAGTCATCCTGCGAAATTGGCGAACGAGCTCCTATCCTGTGTGCCCCCAGGAGCGTCGCAGAGTTAAGGCACTCCGTGGTGGAGTATGGCCTCATGGAAACCGCTGCACACCCAACTCCCCCGACGTGAAACACTGGAACTTACCTTGAGGCCTGAGGTCACCTTTCGTTCGGCCGGAGCCGAACCTGGGGTGCCGTGGGAGGAGTTCCTAGAAAGGCATTGCCAGCACGGTTTTCGCTTTGGGAGAACAGGCAGCCTCGGCCCACAACGACAGTCCTGCCGTGCAGAGACGTCGGGCCGCTAGTGCTGTTCAAGGCAGCTTTGAAGCCAAGCGCAAGGCGCCTCCAAACGGGGAGAGAGCGAACTCTCCCCTCCGCGTCCCACGTTCAAGCTGAATGACGCAGCATGTTTCTCGGAAGGCTCTGCCGAGCTATCTAGTACAAGGGAGAGAGTGCCTGCCTCTGCCGAGACAGGTTTTGACGTGGGGATTGCTGGGCAGGCGGAAGAGCGTTCCCCAGGCCGTGCAAAGTTGAGGCCTTGGTGATTCTGGATGGTCCCAAGGGTCCGGAATTGTCCCTGGGGAAGCTGTCCTTTTCCCTCTTTTTCCGGCTGGAAGTACACCTCTGGCATCCGACCGCCGTTCGGCGACGTCCTGGGGGAGACGCCCTGGTTTCACTTGTGGCGCACACTGGTGTTTCTCAGAAGAGCCCAAGTTCCTCCCTGCGGGTGGGTGGGGGGGCTTGGCACACCAGCATGGAATGTAAGGCTGTTTAGAACTGCGTACCTTGAGGCCGTGTGAAGGCCGCACGAACGAGAGCTTTCGAGCGAACAGGGCAGCGCTTCGCCGTCACCGTTGCACCTTCACGGAGCTTCGTCGAACGAACGCATTTACTTCCTGGGGCTCAAACACAGCCGAGGAGTTGGAAGGCATAGAGTGAGTGCCCTTTGACAGTTGTTACAACGAACGTGAGTGCACAGTGTCTCGTGAAATACCTTGCACGGTTGAAAGCATTCCGTGAACGCATGCCCCTCCGCTCCCTCTGGCACTCCGAGGTGTTACTAACGGGGGAAATCTGGACTTTTGCTTGAGGCCGGGGTGGGGCGGGGGGACTCACAATTCTTCTGCCGGCGAGCTCCAGAGCGCTCCTGCTGGAGCTCCCAGCAAGGAACTGAGAGCAGCAGGCCTCACACGAGTCAACTCAGACTTCTTCTGTCACGAGTAAACTCAGACTTCTTATGTGAGGCCTTCCGGCAGCAAAGCGAAGGTGCGCGCGAGGAGTGTGCTTCAGGCAGCTTCGGACCCGCCGCTGTCTCGTCTACCACGGAGGGGAATCAGGTTTGGCCAGGGTCGCCCAGCTTCATACCTGAGCTCCTACCGGTATCCTCAGTGGTTTCTGATTACCTCAAGGAAACACACGGGAGGGACAGGGCCCTTCCGTGGAGGCCCTTTTGGGCACAGGGACCTCTGCGTGGGATCTAGTGGGTAAGTATGGCAGTACCTTAGATAGGCCTCAGTGACCAAGGCTGTCGTCTGGCTCATGCCTTAGCTGTGTTAAGTGTGGAAAACGTGCTGGTCCTCAGGCTGGGCCCACAGCCTAGCTTTCGCTTCTGTGAGAGTGCTGTCCCGAGTCTCCTCCTGGAGCCAGTCGTCAGCACGGTGCCTTTTGGCACTGCAGTTCTCTTTCAGTCAAGGAGGCCGTGCGACTGGCAAAGGGAGTCTGCGCAGCACTGCCTTCGCGAGGCTCTTTGACGACTGGGGCACTCAACCCAGGCAAGCCAGAGAGCAGTACGTTGCCCTTGCTATGAACGTGAAGAGCTTTCTCCAGGGGCCTGTTTAGGCTAAGGTTCCTCAGGAGCCAGGAGCCGCCGTTCCGGCACGGAGAGAAGTCATCCTGCGAAATTGGCGAACGAGCTCCTATCCTGTGTGCCCCCAGGAGCGTCGCAGAGTTAAGGCACTCCGTGGTGGAGTATGGCCTCATGGAAACCGCTGCACACCCAACTCCCCCGACGTGAAACACTGGAACTTACCTTGAGGCCTGAGGTCACCTTTCGTTCGGCCGGAGCTGAACCTGGAGTGCCGTGGGAGGAGTTCCTAGAAAGGCATTGCCAGCACGGTTTTCGCTTTGGGAGAACACGCAGCCTCGGCCCACAACGACAGTCCTGCCGTGCAGAGACGTCGGGCCGCTAGTGCTGTTCAAGGCAGCTTTGAAGCCAAGCGCAAGGCGCCTCCAAACGGGGAGAGAGCGAACTCTCCCCTCCGCGTCCCACGTTCAAGCTGAATGACGCAGCATGTTTCTCGGAAGGCTCTGCCGAGCTATCTAGTACAAGGGAGAGAGTGCCTGCCTCTGCCGAGACAGGTTTTGACGTGGGGATTGCTGGGCAGGCGGAAGAGCGTTCCCCAGGCCGTGCAAAGTTGAGGCCTTGGTGATTCTGGATGGTCCCAAGGGTCCGGAATTGTCCCTGGGGAAGCTGTCCTTTTCCCTCTTTTTCCGGCTGGAAGTACACCTCTGGCATCCGACCGCCGTTCGGCGACGTCCTGGGGGAGACGCCCTGGTTTCACTTGTGGCGCACACTGGTGTTTCTCAGAAGAGCCCAAGTTCTTCCCTGCGGGTGGGTGGGGGGGCTTGGCACACCAGCATGGAATGTAAGGCTGTTTAGAACTGCGTATCTTGAGGCCGTGGGAAGGCCGCACGAACGAGAGCTTTCGAGCGAACAGGGCAGCGCTTCGCCGTCACCGTTGCACCTTCACGGAGCTTCGTCGAACGAACGCATTTACTTCCTGGGGCTCAAACACAGCCGAGGAGTTGGAAGGCATAGAGTGAGTGCCCTTTGACAGTTGTTACAACGAACGTGAGTGCACAGTGTCTCGTGAAATACCTTGCACGGTTGAAAGCATTCCGTGAACGCATGCCCCTCCGCTCCCTCTGGCACTCCGAGGTGTTACTAACGGGGGAAATCTGGACTTTCGCTTGAGGCCGGGGTGGGGCGGGGGGACTCACAATTCTTCTGCCGGCGAGCTCCAGAGCGCTCCTGCTGGAGCTCCCAGCAAGGAACTGAGAGCAGCAGGCCTCACACGAGTCAACTCAGACTTCTTCTGTCACGAGTAAACTCAGACTTCTTATGTGAGGCCTTCCGGCAGCAAAGCGAAGGTGCGCGCGAGGAGTGTGCTTCAGGCAGCTTCGGACCCGCCGCTGTCTCGTCTACCACGGAGGGGAATCAGGTTTGGCCAGGGTCGCCCAGCTTCATACCTGAGCTCCTACCGGTATCCTCAGTGGTTTCCGATTACCTCAAGGAAACACACGGGAGGGACAGGGCCCTTCCGTGGAGGCCCTTTTGGGCACAGGGACCTCTGCGTGGGATCTAGTGGGTAAGTATGGCAGTACCTTAGATAGGCCTCAGTGACCAAGGCTGTCGTCTGGCTCATGCCTTAGCTGTGTTAAGTGTGGAAAACGTGCTGGTCCTCAGGCTGGGCCCACAGCCTAGCTTTCGCTTCTGTGAGAGTGCTGTCCCGAGTCTCCTCCTGGAGCCAGTCGTCAGCACGGTGCCTTTTGGCACTGCAGTTCTCTTTCAGTCAAGGAGGCCGTGCGACTGGCAAAGGGAGTCTGCGCAGCACTGCCTTCGCGAGGCTCTTTGACGACTGGGGCACTCAACCCAGGCAAGCCAGAGAGCAGTACGTTGCCCTTGCTATGAACGTGAAGAGCTTTCTCCAGGGGCCTGTTTAGGCTAAGGTTCCTCAGGAGCCAGGAGCCGCCGTTCCGGCACGGAGAGAAGTCATCCTGCGAAATTGGCGAACGAGCTCCTATCCTGTGTGCCCCCAGGAGCGTCGCAGAGTTAAGGCACTCCGTGGTGGAGTATGGCCTCATGGAAACCGCTGCACACCCAACTCCCCCGACGTGAAACACTGGAACTTACCTTGAGGCCTGAGGTCACCTTTCGTTCGGCCGGAGCTGAACCTGGGGTGCCGTGGGAGGAGTTCCTAGAAAGGCATTGCCAGCACGGTTTTCGCTTTGGGAGAACACGCAGCCTCGGCCCACAACGACAGTCCTGCCGTGCAGAGACGTCGGGCCGCTAGTGCTGTTCAAGGCAGCTTTGAAGCCAAGCGCAAGGCGCCTCCAAACGGGGAGAGAGCGAACTCTCCCCTCCGCGTCCCACGTTCAAGCTGAATGACGCAGCATGTTTCTCGGAAGGCTCTGCCGAGCTATCTAGTACAAGGGAGAGAGTGCCTGCCTCTGCTGAGACAGGTTTTGACGTGGGGATTGCTGGGCAGGCGGAAGAGCGTTCCCCAGGCCGTGCAAAGTTGAGGCCTTGGTGATTCTGGATGGTCCCAAGGGTCCGGAATTGTCCCTGGGGAAGCTGTCCTTTTCCCTCTTTTTCCGGCTGGAAGTACACCTCTGGCATCCGACCGCCGTTCGGCGACGTCCTGGGGGAGACGCCCTGGTTTCACTTGTGGCGCACACTGGTGTTTCTCAGAAGAGCCCAAGTTCTTCCCTGCGGGTGGGTGGGGGGGCTTGGCACACCAGCATGGAATGTAAGGCTGTTTAGAACTGCGTATCTTGAGGCCGTGGGAAGGCCGCACGAACGAGAGCTTTCGAGCGAACAGGGCAGCGCTTCGCCGTCACCGTTGCACCTTCACGGAGCTTCGTCGAACGAACGCATTTACTTCCTGGGGCTCAAACACAGCCGAGGAGTTGGAAGGCATAGAGTGAGTGCCCTTTGACAGTTGTTACAACGAACGTGAGTGCACAGTGTCTCGTGAAATACCTTGCACGGTTGAAAGCATTCCGTGAACGCATGCCCCTCCGCTCCCTCTGGCACTCCGAGGTGTTACTAACGGGGGAAATCTGGACTTTTGCTTGAGGCCGGGGTGGGGCGGGGGGACTCACAATTCTTCTGCCGGCGAGCTCCAGAGCGCTCCTGCTGGAGCTCCCAGCAAGGAACTGAGAGCAGCAGGCCTCACACGAGTCAACTCAGACTTCTTCTGTCACGAGTAAACTCAGACTTCTTATGTGAGGCCTTCCGGCAGCAAAGCGAAGGTGCGCGCGAGGAGTGTGCTTCAGGCAGCTTCGGACCCGCCACTGTCTCGTCTACCACGGAGGGGAATCAGGTTTGGCCAGGGTCGCCCAGCTTCATACCTGAGCTCCTACCGGTATCCTCAGTGGTTTCTGATTACCTCAAGGAAACACACGGGAGGGACAGGGCCCTTCCGTGGAGGCCCTTTTGGGCACAGGGACCTCTGCGTGGGATCTAGTGGGTAAGTATGGCAGTACCTTAGATAGGCCTCAGTGACCAAGGCTGTCGTCTGGCTCATGCCTTAGCTGTGTTAAGTGTGGAAAACGTGCTGGTCCTCAGGCTGGGCCCACAGCCTAGCTTTCGCTTCTGTGAGAGTGCTGTCCCGAGTCTCCTCCTGGAGCCAGTCGTCAGCACGGTGCCTTTTGGCACTGCAGTTCTCTTTCAGTCAAGGAGGCCGTGCGACTGGCAAAGGGAGTCTGCGCAGCACTGCCTTCGCGAGGCTCTTTGACGACTGGGGCACTCAACCCAGGCAAGCCAGAGAGCAGTACGTTGCCCTTGCTATGAACGTGAAGAGCTTTCTCCAGGGGCCTGTTTAGGCTAAGGTTCCTCAGGAGCCAGGAGCCGCCGTTCCGGCACGGAGAGAAGTCATCCTGCGAAATTGGCGAACGAGCTCCTATCCTGTGTGCCCCCAGGAGCGTCGCAGAGTTAAGGCACTCCGTGGTGGAGTATGGCCTCATGGAAACCGCTGCACACCCAACTCCCCCGACGTGAAACACTGGAACTTACCTTGAGGCCTGAGGTCACCTTTCGTTCGGCCGGAGCTGAACCTGGGGTGCCGTGGGAGGAGTTCCTAGAAAGGCATTGCCAGCACGGTTTTCGCTTTGGGAGAACACGCAGCCTCGGCCCACAACGACAGTCCTGCCGTGCAGAGACGTCGGGCCGCTAGTGCTGTTCAAGGCAGCTTTGAAGCCAAGCGCAAGGCGCCTCCAAACGGGGAGAGAGCGAACTCTCCCCTCCGCGTCCCACGTTCAAGCTGAATGACGCAGCATGTTTCTCGGAAGGCTCTGCCGAGCTATCTAGTACAAGGGAGAGAGTGCCTGCCTCTGCCGAGACAGGTTTTGACGTGGGGATTGCTGGGCAGGCGGAAGAGCGTTCCCCAGGCCGTGCAAAGTTGAGGCCTTGGTGATTCTGGATGGTCCCAAGGGTCCGGAATTGTCCCTGGGGAAGCTGTCCTTTTCCCTCTTTTTCCGGCTGGAAGTACACCTCTGGCATCCGACCGCCGTTCGGCGACGTCCTGGGGGAGACGCCCTGGTTTCACTTGTGGCGCACACTGGTGTTTCTCAGAAGAGCCCAAGTTCTTCCCTGCGGGTGGGTGGGGGGGCTTGGCACACCAGCATGGAATGTAAGGCTGTTTAGAACTGCGTATCTTGAGGCCGTGGGAAGGCCGCACGAACGAGAGCTTTCGAGCGAACAGGGCAGCGCTTCGCCGTCACCGTTGCACCTTCACGGAGCTTCGTCGAACGAACGCATTTACTTCCTGGGGCTCAAACACAGCCGAGGAGTTGGAAGGCATACAGTGAGTGCCCTTTGACAGTTGTTACAACGAACGTGAGTGCACAGTGTCTCGTGAAATACCTTGCACGGTTGAAAGCATTCCGTGAACGCATGCCCCTCCGCTCCCTCTGGCACTCCGAGGTGTTACTAACGGGGGAAATCTGGACTTTTGCTTGAGGCCGGGGTGGGGCGGGGGGACTCACAATTCTTCTGCCGGCGAGCTCCAGAGCGCTCCTGCTGGAGCTCCCAGCAAGGAACTGAGAGCAGCAGGCCTCACACGAGTCAACTCAGACTTCTTCTGTCACGAGTAAACTCAGACTTCTTATGTGAGGCCTTCCGGCAGCAAAGCGAAGGTGCGCGCGAGGAGTGTGCTTCAGGCAGCTTCGGACCCGCCGCTGTCTCGTCTACCACGGAGGGGAATCAGGTTTGGCCAGGGTCGCCCAGCTTCATACCTGAGCTCCTACCGGTATCCTCAGTGGTTTCTGATTACCTCAAGGAAACACACGGGAGGGACAGGGCCCTTCCGTGGAGGCCCTTTTGGGCACAGGGACCTCTGCGTGGGATCTAGTGGGTAAGTATGGCAGTACCTTAGATAGGCCTCAGTGACCAAGGCTGTCGTCTGGCTCATGCCTTAGCTGTGTTAAGTGTGGAAAACGTGCTGGTCCTCAGGCTGGGCCCACAGCCTAGCTTTCGCTTCTGTGAGAGTGCTGTCCCGAGTCTCCTCCTGGAGCCAGTCGTCAGCACGGTGCCTTTTGGCACTGCAGTTCTCTTTCAGTCAAGGAGGCCGTGCGACTGGCAAAGGGAGTCTGCGCAGCACTGCCTTCGCGAGGCTCTGTGACGACTGGGGCACTCAACCCAGGCAAGCCAGAGAGCAGTACGTTGCCCTTGCTATGAACGTGAAGAGCTTTCTCCAGGGGCCTGTTTAGGCTAAGGTTCCTCAGGAGCCAGGAGCCGCCGTTCCGGCACGGAGAGAAGTCATCCTGCGAAATTGGCGAACGAGCTCCTATCCTGTGTGCCCCCAGGAGCGTCGCAGAGTTAAGGCACTCCGTGGTGGAGTATGGCCTCATGGAAACCGCTGCACACCCAACTCCCCCGACGTGAAACACTGGAACTTACCTTGAGGCCTGAGGTCACCTTTCGTTCGGCCGGAGCTGAACCTGGGGTGCCGTGGGAGGAGTTCCTAGAAAGGCATTGCCAGCACGGTTTTCGCTTTGGGAGAACACGCAGCCTCGGCCCACAACGACAGTCCTGCCGTGCAGAGACGTCGGGCCGCTAGTGCTGTTCAAGGCAGCTTTGAAGCCAAGCGCAAGGCGCCTCCAAACGGGGAGAGAGCGAACTCTCCCCTCCGCGTCCCACGTTCAAGCTGAATGACGCAGCATGTTTCTCGGAAGGCTCTGCCGAGCTATCTAGTACAAGGGAGAGAGTGCCTGCCTCTGCTGAGACAGGTTTTGACGTGGGGATTGCTGGGCAGGCGGAAGAGCGTTCCCCAGGCCGTGCAAAGTTGAGGTCTTGGTGATTCTGGATGGTCCCAAGGGTCCGGAATTGTCCCTGGGGAAGCTGTCCTTTTCCCTCTTTTTCCGGCTGGAAGTACACCTCTGGCATCCGACCGCCGTTCGGCGACGTCCTGGGGGAGACGCCCTGGTTTCACTTGTGGCGCACACTGGTGTTTCTCAGAAGAGCCCAAGTTCTTCCCTGCGGGTGGGTGGGGGGGCTTGGCACACCAGCATGGAATGTAAGGCTGTTTAGAACTGCGTACCTTGAGGCCGTGGGAAGGCCGCACGAACGAGAGCTTTCGAGCGAACAGGGCAGCGCTTCGCCGTCACCGTTGCACCTTCACGGAGCTTCGTCGAACGAACGCATTTACTTCCTGGGGCTCAAACACAGCCGAGGAGTTGGAAGGCATAGAGTGAGTGCCCTTTGACAGTTGTTACAACGAACGTGAGTGCACAGTGTCTCGTGAAATACCTTGCACGGTTGAAAGCATTCCGTGAACGCATGCCCCTCCGCTCCCTCTGGCACTCCGAGGTGTTACTAACGGGGGAAATCTGGACTTTCGCTTGAGGCCGGGGTGGGGCGGGGGGACTCACAATTCTCCTGCCGGCGAGCTCCAGAGCGCTCCTGCTGGAGCTCCCAGCAAGGAACTGAGAGCAGCAGGCCTCACACGAGTCAACTCAGACTTCTTCTGTCACGAGTAAACTCAGACTCCTTATGTGAGGCCTTCCGGCAGCAAAGCGAAGGTGCGCGCGAGGAGTGTGCTTCAGGCAGCTTCGGACCCGCCACTGTCTCGTCTACCACGGAGGGGAATCAGGTTTGGCCAGGGTCGTCCAGCTTCATACCTGAGCTCCTACCGGTATCCTCAGTGGTTTCCGATTACCTCAAGGAAACACACGGGAGGGACAGGACCCTTCCGTGGAGGCCCTTTTGGGCACAGGAACCTCTGCGTGGGATCTAGTGGGTAAGTATGGCAGTACCTTAGGTAGGCCTCAGTGACCAAGGCTGTCGTCTGGCTCATGCCTTAGCTGTGTTAAGTGTGGAAAACGTGCTGGTCCTCAGGCTGGGCCCACAGCCTAGCTTTCGCTTCTGTGAGAGTGCTGTCCCGAGTCTCCTCCTGGAGCCAGTCGTCAGCACGGTGCCTTTTGGCACTGCAGTTCTCTTTCAGTCAAGGAGGCCGTGCGACTGGCAAAGGGAGTCTGCGCAGCACTGCCTTCGCGAGGCTCTTTGACGACTGGGGCACTCAACCCAGGCAAGCCAGAGAGCAGTACGTTGCCCTTGCTATGAACGTGAAGAGCTTTCTCCAGGGGCCTGTTTAAGCTAAGGTTCCTCAGAAGCCAGGAGCCGCCGTTCCGGCACGGAGAGAAGTCATCCTGCGAAATTGGCGAACGAGCTCCTATCCTGTGTGCCCCCAGGAGCGTCGCAGAGTTAAGGCACTCCATGGTGGAGTATGGCCTCATGGAAACCGCTGCACACCCAACTCCCCCGACGTGAAACACTGGAACTTACCTTGAGGCCTGAGGTCACCTTTCGTTCGGCCGGAGCTGAACCTGGGGTGCCGTGGGAGGAGTTCCTAGAAAGGCATTGCCAGCACGGTTTTCGCTTTGGGAGAACACGCAGCCTCGGCCCACAACGACAGTCCTGCCGTGCAGAGACGTCGGGCCGCTAGTGCTGTTCAAGGCAGCTTTGAAGCCAAGCGCAAGGCGCCTCCAAACGGGGAGAGAGCGAACTCTCCCCTCCGCGTCCCACGTTCAAGCTGAATGACGCAGCATGTTTCTCGGAAGGCTCTGCCGAGCTATCTGGTACAAGGGAGAGAGTGCCTGTCTCTGCTGAGACAGGTTTTGACGTGGGGATTGCTGGGCAGGCGGAAGAGCGTTCCCCAGGCCGTGCAAAGTTGAGGCCTTGGTGATTCTGGATGGTCCCAAGGGTCCGGAATTGTCCCTGGGGAAGCTGTCCTTTTCCCTCTTTTTCCGGCTGGAAGTACACCTCTGGCATCCGACCGCCGTTCGGCGACGTCCTGGGGGAGACGCCCTGGTTTCACTTGTGGCGCACACTGGTGTTTCTCAGAAGAGCCCAAGTTCCTCCCTGCGGGTGGGTGGGGGGGCTTGGCACACCAGCATGGAATGTAAGGCTGTTTAGAACTGCGTACCTTGAGGCCGTGTGAAGGCCGCACGAACGAGAGCTTTCGAGCGAACAGGGCAGCGCTTCGCCGTCACCGTTGCACCTTCACGGAGCTTCGTCGAACGAACGCATTTACTTCCTGGGGCTCAAACACAGCCGAGGAGTTGGAAGGCATAGAGTGAGTGCCCTTTGACAGTTGTTACAACGAACGTGAGTGCACAGTGTCTCGTGAAATACCTTCCACGGTTGAAAGCATTCCGTGAACGCATGCCCCTCCGCTCCCTCTGGCACTCCGAGGTGTTACTAACGGGGGAAATCTGGACTTTCGCTTGAGGCCGGGGTGGGGCGGGGGGACTCACAATTCTTCTGCCGGCGAGCTCCAGAGCGCTCCTGCTGGAGCTCCCAGCAAGGAACTGAGAGCAGCAGGCCTCACACGAGTCAACTCAGACTTCTTCTGTCACGAGTAAACTCAGACTTCTTATGTGAGGCCTTCCGGCAGCAAAGCGAAGGTGCGCGCGAGGAGTGTGCTTCAGGCAGCTTCGGACCCGCCGCTGTCTCGTCTACCACGGAGGGGAATCAGGTTTGGCCAGGGTCGCCCAGCTTCATACCTGAGCTCCTACCGGTATCCTCAGTGGTTTCTGATTACCTCAAGGAAACACACGGGAGGGACAGGGCCCTTCCGTGGAGGCCCTTTTGGGCACAGGGACCTCTGCGTGGGATCTAGTGGGTAAGTATGGCAGTACCTTAGATAGGCCTCAGTGACCAAGGCTGTCGTCTGGCTCATGCCTTAGCTGTGTTAAGTGTGGAAAACGTGCTGGTCCTCAGGCTGGGCCCACAGCCTAGCTTTCGCTTCTGTGAGAGTGCTGTCCCGAGTCTCCTCCTGGAGCCAGTCGTCAGCACGGTGCCTTTTGGCACTGCAGTTCTCTTTCAGTCAAGGAGGCCGTGCGACTGGCAAAGGGAGTCTGCGCAGCACTGCCTTCGCGAGGCTCTTTGACGACTGGGGCACTCAACCCAGGCAAGCCAGAGAGCAGTACGTTGCCCTTGCTATGAACGTGAAGAGCTTTCTCCAGGGGCCTGTTTAAGCTAAGGTTCCTCAGAAGCCAGGAGCCGCCGTTCCGGCACGGAGAGAAGTCATCCTGCGAAATTGGCGAACGAGCTCCTATCCTGTGTGCCCCCAGGAGCGTCGCAGAGTTAAGGCACTCCGTGGTGGAGTATGGCCTCATGGAAACCGCTGCACACCCAACTCCCCCGACGTGAAACACTGGAACTTACCTTGAGGCCTGAGGTCACCTTTCGTTCGGCCGGAGCTGAACCTGGGGTGCCGTGGGAGGAGTTCCTAGAAAGGCATTGCCAGCACGGTTTTCGCTTTGGGAGAACACGCAGCCTCGGCCCACAACGACAGTCCTGCCGTGCAGAGACGTCGGGCCGCTAGTGCTGTTCAAGGCAGCTTTGAAGCCAAGCGCAAGGCGCCTCCAAACGGGGAGAGAGCGAACTCTCCCCTCCGCGTCCCACGTTCAAGCTGAATGACGCAGCATGTTTCTCGGAAGGCTCTGCCGAGCTATCTGGTACAAGGGAGAGAGTGCCTGCCTCTGCTGAGACAGGTTTTGACGTGGGGATTGCTGGGCAGGCGGAAGAGCGTTCCCCAGGCCGTGCAAAGTTGAGGCCTTGGTGATTCTGGATGGTCCCAAGGGTCCGGAATTGTCCCTGGGGAAGCTGTCCTTTTCCCTCTTTTTCCGGCTGGAAGTACACCTCTGGCATCCGACCGCCGTTCGGCGACGTCCTGGGGGAGACGCCCTGGTTTCACTTGTGGCGCACACTGGTGTTTCTCAGAAGAGCCCAAGTTCCTCCCTGCGGGTGGGTGGGGGGGCTTGGCACACCAGCATGGAATGTAAGGCTGTTTAGAACTGCGTACCTTGAGGCCGTGTGAAGGCCGCACGAACGAGAGCTTTCGAGCGAACAGGGCAGCGCTTCGCCGTCACCGTTGCACCTTCACGGAGCTTCGTCGAACGAACGCATTTACTTCCTGGGGCTCAAACACAGCCGAGGAGTTGGAAGGCATAGAGTGAGTGCCCTTTGACAGTTGTTACAACGAACGTGAGTGCACAGTGTCTCGTGAAATACCTTCCACGGTTGAAAGCATTCCGTGAACGCATGCCCCTCCGCTCCCTCTGGCACTCCGAGGTGTTACTAACGGGGGAAATCTGGACTTTCGCTTGAGGCCGGGGTGGGGCGGGGGGACTCACAATTCTTCTGCCGGCGAGCTCCAGAGCGCTCCTGCTGGAGCTCCCAGCAAGGAACTGAGAGCAGCAGGCCTCACACGAGTCAACTCAGACTTCTTCTGTCACGAGTAAACTCAGACTTCTTATGTGAGGCCTTCCGGCAGCAAAGCGAAGGTGCGCGCGAGGAGTGTGCTTCAGGCAGCTTCGGACCCGCCGCTGTCTCGTCTACCACGGAGGGGAATCAGGTTTGGCCAGGGTCGCCCAGCTTCATACCTGAGCTCCTACCGGTATCCTCAGTGGTTTCTGATTACCTCAAGGAAACACACGGGAGGGACAGGGCCCTTCCGTGGAGGCCCTTTTGGGCACAGGGACCTCTGCGTGGGATCTAGTGGGTAAGTATGGCAGTACCTTAGATAGGCCTCAGTGACCAAGGCTGTCGTCTGGCTCATGCCTTAGCTGTGTTAAGTGTGGAAAACGTGCTGGTCCTCAGGCTGGGCCCACAGCCTAGCTTTCGCTTCTGTGAGAGTGCTGTCCCGAGTCTCCTCCTGGAGCCAGTCGTCAGCACGGTGCCTTTTGGCACTGCAGTTCTCTTTCAGTCAAGGAGGCCGTGCGACTGGCAAAGGGAGTCTGCGCAGCACTGCCTTCGCGAGGCTCTTTGACGACTGGGGCACTCAACCCAGGCAAGCCAGAGAGCAGTACGTTGCCCTTGCTATGAACGTGAAGAGCTTTCTCCAGGGGCCTGTTTAGGCTAAGGTTCCTCAGGAGCCAGGAGCCGCCGTTCCGGCACGGAGAGAAGTCATCCTGCGAAATTGGCGAACGAGCTCCTATCCTGTGTGCCCCCAGGAGCGTCGCAGAGTTAAGGCACTCCGTGGTGGAGTATGGCCTCATGGAAACCGCTGCACACCCAACTCCCCCGACGTGAAACACTGGAACTTACCTTGAGGCCTGAGGTCACCTTTCGTTCGGCCGGAGCTGAACCTGGGGTGCCGTGGGAGGAGTTCCTAGAAAGGCATTGCCAGCACGGTTTTCGCTTTGGGAGAACACGCAGCCTCGGCCCACAACGACAGTCCTGCCGTGCAGAGACGTCGGGCCGCTAGTGCTGTTCAAGGCAGCTTTGAAGCCAAGCGCAAGGCGCCTCCAAACGGGGAGAGAGCGAACTCTCCCCTCCGCGTCCCACGTTCAAGCTGAATGACGCAGCATGTTTCTCGGAAGGCTCTGCCGAGCTATCTGGTACAAGGGAGAGAGTGCCTGCCTCTGCTGAGACAGGTTTTGACGTGGGGATTGCTGGGCAGGCGGAAGAGCGTTCCCCAGGCCGTGCAAAGTTGAGGCCTTGGTGATTCTGGATGGTCCCAAGGGTCCGGAATTGTCCCTGGGGAAGCTGTCCTTTTCCCTCTTTTTCCGGCTGGAAGTACACCTCTGGCATCCGACCGCCGTTCGGCGACGTCCTGGGGGAGACGCCCTGGTTTCACTTGTGGCGCACACTGGTGTTTCTCAGAAGAGCCCAAGTTCTTCCCTGCGGGTGGGTGGGGGGGCTTGGCACACCAGCATGGAATGTAAGGCTGTTTAGAACTGCGTATCTTGAGGCCGTGGGAAGGCCGCACGAACGAGAGCTTTCGAGCGAACAGGGCAGCGCTTCGCCGTCACCGTTGCACCTTCACGGAGCTTCGTCGAACGAACGCATTTACTTCCTGGGGCTCAAACACAGCCGAGGAGTTGGAAGGCATAGAGTGAGTGCCCTTTGACAGTTGTTACAACGAACGTGAGTGCACAGTGTCTCGTGAAATACCTTGCACGGTTGAAAGCATTCCGTGAACGCATGCCCCTCCGCTCCCTCTGGCACTCCGAGGTGTTACTAACGGGGGAAATCTGGACTTTTGCTTGAGGCCGGGGTGGGGCGGGGGGACTCACAATTCTTCTGCCGGCGAGCTCCAGAGCGCTCCTGCTGGAGCTCCCAGCAAGGAACTGAGAGCAGCAGGCCTCACACGAGTCAACTCAGACTTCTTCTGTCACGAGTAAACTCAGACTTCTTATGTGAGGCCTTCCGGCAGCAAAGCGAAGGTGCGCGCGAGGAGTGTGCTTCAGGCAGCTTCGGACCCGCCGCTGTCTCGTCTACCACGGAGGGGAATCAGGTTTGGCCAGGGTCGCCCAGCTTCATACCTGAGCTCCTACCGGTATCCTCAGTGGTTTCTGATTACCTCAAGGAAACACACGGGAGGGACAGGGCCCTTCCGTGGAGGCCCTTTTGGGCACAGGGACCTCTGCGTGGGATCTAGTGGGTAAGTATGGCAGTACCTTAGATAGGCCTCAGTGACCAAGGCTGTCGTCTGGCTCATGCCTTAGCTGTGTTAAGTGTGGAAAACGTGCTGGTCCTCAGGCTGGGCCCACAGCCTAGCTTTCGCTTCTGTGAGAGTGCTGTCCCGAGTCTCCTCCTGGAGCCAGTCGTCAGCACGGTGCCTTTTGGCACTGCAGTTCTCTTTCAGTCAAGGAGGCCGTGCGACTGGCAAAGGGAGTCTGCGCAGCACTGCCTTCGCGAGGCTCTTTGACGACTGGGGCACTCAACCCAGGCAAGCCAGAGAGCAGTACGTTGCCCTTGCTATGAACGTGAAGAGCTTTCTCCAGGGGCCTGTTTAGGCTAAGGTTCCTCAGGAGCCAGGAGCCGCCGTTCCGGCACGGAGAGAAGTCATCCTGCGAAATTGGCGAACGAGCTCCTATCCTGTGTGCCCCCAGGAGCGTCGCAGAGTTAAGGCACTCCGTGGTGGAGTATGGCCTCATGGAAACCGCTGCACACCCAACTCCCCCGACGTGAAACACTGGAACTTACCTTGAGGCCTGAGGTCACCTTTCGTTCGGCCGGAGCTGAACCTGGGGTGCCGTGGGAGGAGTTCCTAGAAAGGCATTGCCAGCACGGTTTTCGCTTTGGGAGAACACGCAGCCTCGGCCCACAACGACAGTCCTGCCGTGCAGAGACGTCGGGCCGCTAGTGCTGTTCAAGGCAGCTTTGAAGCCAAGCGCAAGGCGCCTCCAAACGGGGAGAGAGCGAACTCTCCCCTCCGCGTCCCACGTTCAAGCTGAATGACGCAGCATGTTTCTCGGAAGGCTCTGCCGAGCTATCTAGTACAAGGGAGAGAGTGCCTGCCTCTGCTGAGACAGGTTTTGACGTGGGGATTGCTGGGCAGGCGGAAGAGCGTTCCCCAGGCCGTGCAAAGTTGAGGCCTTGGTGATTCTGGATGGTCCCAAGGGTCCGGAATTGTCCCTGGGGAAGCTGTCCTTTTCCCTCTTTTTCCGGCTGGAAGTACACCTCTGGCATCCGACCGCCGTTCGGCGACGTCCTGGGGGAGACGCCCTGGTTTCACTTGTGGCGCACACTGGTGTTTCTCAGAAGAGCCCAAGTTCTTCCCTGCGGGTGGGTGGGGGGGCTTGGCACACCAGCATGGAATGTAAGGCTGTTTAGAACTGCGTACCTTGAGGCCGTGGGAAGGCCGCACGAACGAGAGCTTTCGAGCGAACAGGGCAGCGCTTCGCCGTCACCGTTGCACCTTCACGGAGCTTCGTCGAACGAACGCATTTACTTCCTGGGGCTCAAACACAGCCGAGGAGTTGGAAGGCATAGAGTGAGTGCCCTTTGACAGTTGTTACAACGAACGTGAGTGCACAGTGTCTCGTGAAATACCTTGCACGGTTGAAAGCATTCCGTGAACGCATGCCCCTCCGCTCCCTCTGGCACTCCGAGGTGTTACTAACGGGGGAAATCTGGACTTTCGCTTGAGGCCGGGGTGGGGCGGGGGGACTCACAATTCTCCTGCCGGCGAGCTCCAGAGCGCTCCTGCTGGAGCTCCCAGCAAGGAACTGAGAGCAGCAGGCCTCACACGAGTCAACTCAGACTTCTTCTGTCACGAGTAAACTCAGACTCCTTATGTGAGGCCTTCCGGCAGCAAAGCGAAGGTGCGCGCGAGGAGTGTGCTTCAGGCAGCTTCGGACCCGCCGCTGTCTCGTCTACCACGGAGGGGAATCAGGTTTGGCCAGGGTCGTCCAGCTTCATACCTGAGCTCCTACCGGTATCCTCAGTGGTTTCCGATTACCTCAAGGAAACACACGGGAGGGACAGGACCCTTCCGTGGAGGCCCTTTTGGGCACAGGAACCTCTGCGTGGGATCTAGTGGGTAAGTATGGCAGTACCTTAGGTAGGCCTCAGTGACCAAGGCTGTCGTCTGGCTCATGCCTTAGCTGTGTTAAGTGTGGAAAACGTGCTGGTCCTCAGGCTGGGCCCACAGCCTAGCTTTCGCTTCTGTGAGAGTGCTGTCCCGAGTCTCCTCCTGGAGCCAGTCGTCAGCACGGTGCCTTTTGGCACTGCAGTTCTCTTTCAGTCAAGGAGGCCGTGCGACTGGCAAAGGGAGTCTGCGCAGCACTGCCTTCGCGAGGCTCTTTGACGACTGGGGCACTCAACCCAGGCAAGCCAGAGAGCAGTACGTTGCCCTTGCTATGAACGTGAAGAGCTTTCTCCAGGGGCCTGTTTAAGCTAAGGTTCCTCAGAAGCCAGGAGCCGCCGTTCCGGCACGGAGAGAAGTCATCCTGCGAAATTGGCGAACGAGCTCCTATCCTGTGTGCCCCCAGGAGCGTCGCAGAGTTAAGGCACTCCGTGGTGGAGTATGGCCTCATGGAAACCGCTGCACACCCAACTCCCCCGACGTGAAACACTGGAACTTACCTTGAGGCCTGAGGTCACCTTTCGTTCGGCCGGAGCTGAACCTGGGGTGCCGTGGGAGGAGTTCCTAGAAAGGGATTGCCAGCACGGTTTTCGCTTTGGGAGAACACGCAGCCTCGGCCCACAACGACAGTCCTGCCGTGCAGAGACGTCGGGCCGCTAGTGCTGTTCAAGGCAGCTTTGAAGCCAAGCGCAAGGCGCCTCCAAACGGGGAGAGAGCGAACTCTCCCCTCCGCGTCCCACGTTCAAGCTGAATGACGCAGCATGTTTCTCGGAAGGCTCTGCCGAGCTATCTGGTACAAGGGAGAGAGTGCCTGCCTCTGCTGAGACAGGTTTTGACGTGGGGATTGCTGGGCAGGCGGAAGAGCGTTCCCCAGGCCGTGCAAAGTTGAGGCCTTGGTGATTCTGGATGGTCCCAAGGGTCCGGAATTGTCCCTGGGGAAGCTGTCCTTTTCCCTCTTTTTCCGGCTGGAAGTACACCTCTGGCATCCGACCGCCGTTCGGCGACGTCCTGGGGGAGACGCCCTGGTTTCACTTGTGGCGCACACTGGTGTTTCTCAGAAGAGCCCAAGTTCCTCCCTGCGGGTGGGTGGGGGGGCTTGGCACACCAGCATGGAATGTAAGGCTGTTTAGAACTGCGTACCTTGAGGCCGTGTGAAGGCCGCACGAACGAGAGCTTTCGAGCGAACAGGGCAGCGCTTCGCCGTCACCGTTGCACCTTCACGGAGCTTCGTCGAACGAACGCATTTACTTCCTGGGGCTCAAACACAGCCGAGGAGTTGGAAGGCATAGAGTGAGTGCCCTTTGACAGTTGTTACAACGAACGTGAGTGCACAGTGTCTCGTGAAATACCTTGCACGGTTGAAAGCATTCCGTGAACGCATGCCCCTCCGCTCCCTCTGGCACTCCGAGGTGTTACTAACGGGGGAAATCTGGACTTTCGCTTGAGGCCGGGGTGGGGCGGGGGGACTCACAATTCTTCTGCCGGCGAGCTCCAGAGCGCTCCTGCTGGAGCTCCCAGCAAGGAACTGAGAGCAGCAGGCCTCACACGAGTCAACTCAGACTTCTTCTGTCACGAGTAAACTCAGACTTCTTATGTGAGGCCTTCCGGCAGCAAAGCGAAGGTGCGCGCGAGGAGTGTGCTTCAGGCAGCTTCGGACCCGCCGCTGTCTCGTCTACCACGGAGGGGAATCAGGTTTGGCCAGGGTCGCCCAGCTTCATACCTGAGCTCCTACCGGTATCCTCAGTGGTTTCCGATTACCTCAAGGAAACACACGGGAGAGACAGGGCCCTTCCGTGGAGGCCCTTTTGGGCACAGGGACCTCTGCGTGGGATCTAGTGGGTAAGTATGGCAGTACCTTAGGTAGGCCTCAGTGACCAAGGCTCTCTGGCTCACGCCTAGCCGTGTAAAGAAGTGTGGCAAACGTACGTACTGCTCCTCAGGCTGGGCCCACAGCCTAGCTTTCGCTTCTGTGAGAGTGCTGTCCCGAGTCTCTTCCTGGAGCCAGTCATCAGCGCGGTGTCTTTTGGCTCCGCAGTTCTCTTTCAGTCAAGGAGGCCGTTCGACTGACTGGCAAAGGGAGTCCGCCCAGCGCTGCTTTCGCCAGTCTCTCTGACGACTGGGGCACTCAACCCAGGCAAGCCAGAGAGCAGTACGTTGCCCTTGCTATGAACGTGAAGAGCTTTCTCCAGGGGCCTGTTTAAGCTAAGGTTCCTCAGAAGCCAGGAGCCGCCGTTCCGGCACGGAGAGAAGTCATCCTGCGAAATTGGCGAACGAGCTCCTATCCTGTGTGCCCCCAGGAGCGTCGCAGAGTTAAGGCACTCCGTGGTGGAGTATGGCCTCATGGAAACCGCTGCACACCCAACTCCCCCGACGTGAAACACTGGAACTTACCTTGAGGCCTGAGGTCACCTTTCGTTCGGCCGGAGCTGAACCTGGGGTGCCGTGGGAGGAGTTCCTAGAAAGGCATTGCCAGCACGGTTTTCGCTTTGGGAGAACACGCAGCCTCGGCCCACAACGACAGTCCTGCCGTGCAGAGACGTCGGGCCGCTAGTGCTGTTCAAGGCAGCTTTGAAGCCAAGCGCAAGGCGCCTCCAAACGGGGAGAGAGCGAACTCTCCCCTCCGCGTCCCACGTTCAAGCTGAATGACGCAGCATGTTTCTCGGAAGGCTCTGCCGAGCTATCTGGTACAAGGGAGAGAGTGCCTGCCTCTGCTGAGACAGGTTTTGACGTGGGGATTGCTGGGCAGGCGGAAGAGCGTTCCCCAGGCCGTGCAAAGTTGAGGCCTTGGTGATTCTGGATGGTCCCAAGGGTCCGGAATTGTCCCTGGGGAAGCTGTCCTTTTCCCTCTTTTTCCGGCTGGAAGTACACCTCTGGCATCCGACCGCCGTTCGGCGACGTCCTGGGGGAGACGCCCTGGTTTCACTTGTGGCGCACACTGGTGTTTCTCAGAAGAGCCCAAGTTCTTCCCTGCGGGTGGGTGGGGGGGCTTGGCACACCAGCATGGAATGTAAGGCTGTTTAGAACTGCGTACCTTGAGGCCGTGGGAAGGCCGCACGAACGAGAGCTTTCGAGCGAACAGGGCAGCGCTTCGCCGTCACCGTTGCACCTTCACGGAGCTTCGTCGAACGAACGCATTTACTTCCTGGGGCTCAAACACAGCCGAGGAGTTGGAAGGCATAGAGTGAGTGCCCTTTGACAGTTGTTACAACGAACGTGAGTGCACAGTGTCTCGTGAAATACCTTGCACGGTTGAAAGCATTCCGTGAACGCATGCCCCTCCGCTCCCTCTGGCACTCCGAGGTGTTACTAACGGGGGAAATCTGGACTTTCGCTTGAGGCCGGGGTGGGGCGGGGGGACTCACAATTCTTCTGCCGGCGAGCTCCAGAGCGCTCCTGCTGGAGCTCCCAGCAAGGAACTGAGAGCAGCAGGCCTCACACGAGTCAACTCAGACTTCTTCTGTCACGAGTAAACTCAGACTCCTTATGTGAGGCCTTCCGGCAGCAAAGCGAAGGTGCGCGCGAGGAGTGTGCTTCAGGCAGCTTCGGACCCGCCGCTGTCTCGTCTACCACGGAGGGGAATCAGGTTTGGCCAGGGTCGTCCAGCTTCATACCTGAGCTCCTACCGGTATCCTCAGTGGTTTCCGATTACCTCAAGGAAACACACGGGAGGGACAGGACCCTTCCGTGGAGGCCCTTTTGGGCACAGGAACCTCTGCGTGGGATCTAGTGGGTAAGTATGGCAGTACCTTAGGTAGGCCTCAGTGACCAAGGCTGTCGTCTGGCTCATGCCTTAGCTGTGTTAAGTGTGGAAAACGTGCTGGTCCTCAGGCTGGGCCCACAGCCTAGCTTTCGCTTCTGTGAGAGTGCTGTCCCGAGTCTCCTCCTGGAGCCAGTCGTCAGCACGGTGCCTTTTGGCACTGCAGTTCTCTTTCAGTCAAGGAGGCCGTGCGACTGGCAAAGGGAGTCTGCGCAGCACTGCCTTCGCGAGGCTCTTTGACGACTGGGGCACTCAACCCAGGCAAGCCAGAGAGCAGTACGTTGCCCTTGCTATGAACGTGAAGAGCTTTCTCCAGGGGCCTGTTTAGGCTAAGGTTCCTCAGGAGCCAGGAGCCGCCGTTCCGGCACGGAGAGAAGTCATCCTGCGAAATTGGCGAACGAGCTCCTATCCTGTGTGCCCCCAGGAGCGTCGCAGAGTTAAGGCACTCCGTGGTGGAGTATGGCCTCATGGAAACCGCTGCACACCCAACTCCCCCGACGTGAAACACTGGAACTTACCTTGAGGCCTGAGGTCACCTTTCGTTCGGCCGGAGCTGAACCTGGGGTGCCGTGGGAGGAGTTCCTAGAAAGGCATTGCCAGCACGGTTTTCGCTTTGGGAGAACACGCAGCCTCGGCCCACAACGACAGTCCTGCCGTGCAGAGACGTCGGGCCGCTAGTGCTGTTCAAGGCAGCTTTGAAGCCAAGCGCAAGGCGCCTCCAAACGGGGAGAGAGCGAACTCTCCCCTCCGCGTCCCACGTTCAAGCTGAATGACGCAGCATGTTTCTCGGAAGGCTCTGCCGAGCTATCTAGTACAAGGGAGAGAGTGCCTGCCTCTGCTGAGACAGGTTTTGACGTGGGGATTGCTGGGCAGGCGGAAGAGCGTTCCCCAGGCCGTGCAAAGTTGAGGCCTTGGTGATTCTGGATGGTCCCAAGGGTCCGGAATTGTCCCTGGGGAAGCTGTCCTTTTCCCTCTTTTTCCGGCTGGAAGTACACCTCTGGCATCCGACCGCCGTTCGGCGACGTCCTGGGGGAGACGCCCTGGTTTCACTTGTGGCGCACACTGGTGTTTCTCAGAAGAGCCCAAGTTCTTCCCTGCGGGTGGGTGGGGGGGCTTGGCACACCAGCATGGAATGTAAGGCTGTTTAGAACTGCGTACCTTGAGGCCGTGGGAAGGCCGCACGAACGAGAGCTTTCGAGCGAACAGGGCAGCGCTTCGCCGTCACCGTTGCACCTTCACGGAGCTTCGTCGAACGAACGCATTTACTTCCTGGGGCTCAAACACAGCCGAGGAGTTGGAAGGCATAGAGTGAGTGCCCTTTGACAGTTGTTACAACGAACGTGAGTGCACAGTGTCTCGTGAAATACCTTGCACGGTTGAAAGCATTCCGTGAACGCATGCCCCTCCGCTCCCTCTGGCACTCCGAGGTGTTACTAACGGGGGAAATCTGGACTTTCGCTTGAGGCCGGGGTGGGGCGGGGGGACTCACAATTCTCCTGCCGGCGAGCTCCAGAGCGCTCCTGCTGGAGCTCCCAGCAAGGAACTGAGAGCAGCAGGCCTCACACGAGTCAACTCAGACTTCTTCTGTCACGAGTAAACTCAGACTCCTTATGTGAGGCCTTCCGGCAGCAAAGCGAAGGTGCGCGCGAGGAGTGTGCTTCAGGCAGCTTCGGACCCGCCGCTGTCTCGTCTACCACGGAGGGGAATCAGGTTTGGCCAGGGTCGTCCAGCTTCATACCTGAGCTCCTACCGGTATCCTCAGTGGTTTCCGATTACCTCAAGGAAACACACGGGAGGGACAGGACCCTTCCGTGGAGGCCCTTTTGGGCACAGGAACCTCTGCGTGGGATCTAGTGGGTAAGTATGGCAGTACCTTAGGTAGGCCTCAGTGACCAAGGCTGTCGTCTGGCTCATGCCTTAGCTGTGTTAAGTGTGGAAAACGTGCTGGTCCTCAGGCTGGGCCCACAGCCTAGCTTTCGCTTCTGTGAGAGTGCTGTCCCGAGTCTCCTCCTGGAGCCAGTCGTCAGCACGGTGCCTTTTGGCACTGCAGTTCTCTTTCAGTCAAGGAGGCCGTGCGACTGGCAAAGGGAGTCTGCGCAGCACTGCCTTCGCGAGGCTCTTTGACGACTGGGGCACTCAACCCAGGCAAGCCAGAGAGCAGTACGTTGCCCTTGCTATGAACGTGAAGAGCTTTCTCCAGGGGCCTGTTTAAGCTAAGGTTCCTCAGAAGCCAGGAGCCGCCGTTCCGGCACGGAGAGAAGTCATCCTGCGAAATTGGCGAACGAGCTCCTATCCTGTGTGCCCCCAGGAGCGTCGCAGAGTTAAGGCACTCCGTGGTGGAGTATGGCCTCATGGAAACCGCTGCACACCCAACTCCCCCGACGTGAAACACTGGAACTTACCTTGAGGCCTGAGGTCACCTTTCGTTCGGCCGGAGCTGAACCTGGGGTGCCGTGGGAGGAGTTCCTAGAAAGGGATTGCCAGCACGGTTTTCGCTTTGGGAGAACACGCAGCCTCGGCCCACAACGACAGTCCTGCCGTGCAGAGACGTCGGGCCGCTAGTGCTGTTCAAGGCAGCTTTGAAGCCAAGCGCAAGGCGCCTCCAAACGGGGAGAGAGCGAACTCTCCCCTCCGCGTCCCACGTTCAAGCTGAATGACGCAGCATGTTTCTCGGAAGGCTCTGCCGAGCTATCTGGTACAAGGGAGAGAGTGCCTGCCTCTGCTGAGACAGGTTTTGACGTGGGGATTGCTGGGCAGGCGGAAGAGCGTTCCCCAGGCCGTGCAAAGTTGAGGCCTTGGTGATTCTGGATGGTCCCAAGGGTCCGGAATTGTCCCTGGGGAAGCTGTCCTTTTCCCTCTTTTTCCGGCTGGAAGTACACCTCTGGCATCCGACCGCCGTTCGGCGACGTCCTGGGGGAGACGCCCTGGTTTCACTTGTGGCGCACACTGGTGTTTCTCAGAAGAGCCCAAGTTCCTCCCTGCGGGTGGGTGGGGGGGCTTGGCACACCAGCATGGAATGTAAGGCTGTTTAGAACTGCGTACCTTGAGGCCGTGTGAAGGCCGCACGAACGAGAGCTTTCGAGCGAACAGGGCAGCGCTTCGCCGTCACCGTTGCACCTTCACGGAGCTTCGTCGAACGAACGCATTTACTTCCTGGGGCTCAAACACAGCCGAGGAGTTGGAAGGCATAGAGTGAGTGCCCTTTGACAGTTGTTACAACGAACGTGAGTGCACAGTGTCTCGTGAAATACCTTGCACGGTTGAAAGCATTCCGTGAACGCATGCCCCTCCGCTCCCTCTGGCACTCCGAGGTGTTACTAACGGGGGAAATCTGGACTTTCGCTTGAGGCCGGGGTGGGGCGGGGGGACTCACAATTCTTCTGCCGGCGAGCTCCAGAGCGCTCCTGCTGGAGCTCCCAGCAAGGAACTGAGAGCAGCAGGCCTCACACGAGTCAACTCAGACTTCTTCTGTCACGAGTAAACTCAGACTTCTTATGTGAGGCCTTCCGGCAGCAAAGCGAAGGTGCGCGCGAGGAGTGTGCTTCAGGCAGCTTCGGACCCGCCGCTGTCTCGTCTACCACGGAGGGGAATCAGGTTTGGCCAGGGTCGCCCAGCTTCATACCTGAGCTCCTACCGGTATCCTCAGTGGTTTCCGATTACCTCAAGGAAACACACGGGAGAGACAGGGCCCTTCCGTGGAGGCCCTTTTGGGCACAGGGACCTCTGCGTGGGATCTAGTGGGTAAGTATGGCAGTACCTTAGGTAGGCCTCAGTGACCAAGGCTCTCTGGCTCACGCCTAGCCGTGTAAAGAAGTGTGGCAAACGTACGTACTGCTCCTCAGGCTGGGCCCACAGCCTAGCTTTCGCTTCTGTGAGAGTGCTGTCCCGAGTCTCTTCCTGGAGCCAGTCATCAGCGCGGTGTCTTTTGGCTCCGCAGTTCTCTTTCAGTCAAGGAGGCCGTTCGACTGACTGGCAAAGGGAGTCCGCCCAGCGCTGCTTTCGCCAGTCTCTCTGACGACTGGGGCACTCAACCCAGGCAAGCCAGAGAGCAGTACGTTGCCCTTGCTATGAACGTGAAGAGCTTTCTCCAGGGGCCTGTTTAAGCTAAGGTTCCTCAGAAGCCAGGAGCCGCCGTTCCGGCACGGAGAGAAGTCATCCTGCGAAATTGGCGAACGAGCTCCTATCCTGTGTGCCCCCAGGAGCGTCGCAGAGTTAAGGCACTCCGTGGTGGAGTATGGCCTCATGGAAACCGCTGCACACCCAACTCCCCCGACGTGAAACACTGGAACTTACCTTGAGGCCTGAGGTCACCTTTCGTTCGGCCGGAGCTGAACCTGGGGTGCCGTGGGAGGAGTTCCTAGAAAGGCATTGCCAGCACGGTTTTCGCTTTGGGAGAACACGCAGCCTCGGCCCACAACGACAGTCCTGCCGTGCAGAGACGTCGGGCCGCTAGTGCTGTTCAAGGCAGCTTTGAAGCCAAGCGCAAGGCGCCTCCAAACGGGGAGAGAGCGAACTCTCCCCTCCGCGTCCCACGTTCAAGCTGAATGACGCAGCATGTTTCTCGGAAGGCTCTGCCGAGCTATCTGGTACAAGGGAGAGAGTGCCTGCCTCTGCTGAGACAGGTTTTGACGTGGGGATTGCTGGGCAGGCGGAAGAGCGTTCCCCAGGCCGTGCAAAGTTGAGGCCTTGGTGATTCTGGATGGTCCCAAGGGTCCGGAATTGTCCCTGGGGAAGCTGTCCTTTTCCCTCTTTTTCCGGCTGGAAGTACACCTCTGGCATCCGACCGCCGTTCGGCGACGTCCTGGGGGAGACGCCCTGGTTTCACTTGTGGCGCACACTGGTGTTTCTCAGAAGAGCCCAAGTTCTTCCCTGCGGGTGGGTGGGGGGGCTTGGCACACCAGCATGGAATGTAAGGCTGTTTAGAACTGCGTACCTTGAGGCCGTGGGAAGGCCGCACGAACGAGAGCTTTCGAGCGAACAGGGCAGCGCTTCGCCGTCACCGTTGCACCTTCACGGAGCTTCGTCGAACGAACGCATTTACTTCCTGGGGCTCAAACACAGCCGAGGAGTTGGAAGGCATAGAGTGAGTGCCCTTTGACAGTTGTTACAACGAACGTGAGTGCACAGTGTCTCGTGAAATACCTTGCACGGTTGAAAGCATTCCGTGAACGCATGCCCCTCCGCTCCCTCTGGCACTCCGAGGTGTTACTAACGGGGGAAATCTGGACTTTCGCTTGAGGCCGGGGTGGGGCGGGGGGACTCACAATTCTTCTGCCGGCGAGCTCCAGAGCGCTCCTGCTGGAGCTCCCAGCAAGGAACTGAGAGCAGCAGGCCTCACACGAGTCAACTCAGACTTCTTCTGTCACGAGTAAACTCAGACTCCTTATGTGAGGCCTTCCGGCAGCAAAGCGAAGGTGCGCGCGAGGAGTGTGCTTCAGGCAGCTTCGGACCCGCCGCTGTCTCGTCTACCACGGAGGGGAATCAGGTTTGGCCAGGGTCGTCCAGCTTCATACCTGAGCTCCTACCGGTATCCTCAGTGGTTTCCGATTACCTCAAGGAAACACACGGGAGGGACAGGACCCTTCCGTGGAGGCCCTTTTGGGCACAGGAACCTCTGCGTGGGATCTAGTGGGTAAGTATGGCAGTACCTTAGGTAGGCCTCAGTGACCAAGGCTGTCGTCTGGCTCATGCCTTAGCTGTGTTAAGTGTGGAAAACGTGCTGGTCCTCAGGCTGGGCCCACAGCCTAGCTTTCGCTTCTGTGAGAGTGCTGTCCCGAGTCTCCTCCTGGAGCCAGTCGTCAGCACGGTGCCTTTTGGCACTGCAGTTCTCTTTCAGTCAAGGAGGCCGTGCGACTGGCAAAGGGAGTCTGCGCAGCACTGCCTTCGCGAGGCTCTTTGACGACTGGGGCACTCAACCCAGGCAAGCCAGAGAGCAGTACGTTGCCCTTGCTATGAACGTGAAGAGCTTTCTCCAGGGGCCTGTTTAAGCTAAGGTTCCTCAGAAGCCAGGAGCCGCCGTTCCGGCACGGAGAGAAGTCATCCTGCGAAATTGGCGAACGAGCTCCTATCCTGTGTGCCCCCAGGAGCGTCGCAGAGTTAAGGCACTCCGTGGTGGAGTATGGCCTCATGGAAACCGCTGCACACCCAACTCCCCCGACGTGAAACACTGGAACTTACCTTGAGGCCTGAGGTCACCTTTCGTTCGGCCGGAGCTGAACCTGGGGTGCCGTGGGAGGAGTTCCTAGAAAGGGATTGCCAGCACGGTTTTCGCTTTGGGAGAACACGCAGCCTCGGCCCACAACGACAGTCCTGCCGTGCAGAGACGTCGGGCCGCTAGTGCTGTTCAAGGCAGCTTTGAAGCCAAGCGCAAGGCGCCTCCAAACGGGGAGAGAGCGAACTCTCCCCTCCGCGTCCCACGTTCAAGCTGAATGACGCAGCATGTTTCTCGGAAGGCTCTGCCGAGCTATCTGGTACAAGGGAGAGAGTGCCTGCCTCTGCTGAGACAGGTTTTGACGTGGGGATTGCTGGGCAGGCGGAAGAGCGTTCCCCAGGCCGTGCAAAGTTGAGGCCTTGGTGATTCTGGATGGTCCCAAGGGTCCGGAATTGTCCCTGGGGAAGCTGTCCTTTTCCCTCTTTTTCCGGCTGGAAGTACACCTCTGGCATCCGACCGCCGTTCGGCGACGTCCTGGGGGAGACGCCCTGGTTTCACTTGTGGCGCACACTGGTGTTTCTCAGAAGAGCCCAAGTTCCTCCCTGCGGGTGGGTGGGGGGGCTTGGCACACCAGCATGGAATGTAAGGCTGTTTAGAACTGCGTACCTTGAGGCCGTGTGAAGGCCGCACGAACGAGAGCTTTCGAGCGAACAGGGCAGCGCTTCGCCGTCACCGTTGCACCTTCACGGAGCTTCGTCGAACGAACGCATTTACTTCCTGGGGCTCAAACACAGCCGAGGAGTTGGAAGGCATAGAGTGAGTGCCCTTTGACAGTTGTTACAACGAACGTGAGTGCACAGTGTCTCGTGAAATACCTTGCACGGTTGAAAGCATTCCGTGAACGCATGCCCCTCCGCTCCCTCTGGCACTCCGAGGTGTTACTAACGGGGGAAATCTGGACTTTCGCTTGAGGCCGGGGTGGGGCGGGGGGACTCACAATTCTTCTGCCGGCGAGCTCCAGAGCGCTCCTGCTGGAGCTCCCAGCAAGGAACTGAGAGCAGCAGGCCTCACACGAGTCAACTCAGACTTCTTCTGTCACGAGTAAACTCAGACTCCTTATGTGAGGCCTTCCGGCAGCAAAGCGAAGGTGCGCGCGAGGAGTGTGCTTCAGGCAGCTTCGGACCCGCCACTGTCTCGTCTACCACGGAGGGGAATCAGGTTTGGCCAGGGTCGCCCAGCTTCATACCTGAGCTCCTACCGGTATCCTCAGTGGTTTCCGATTACCTCAAGGAAACACAACGGGAGGGACAGGGCCCTTCCGTGGAGGCCCTTTTGGGCACAGGGACCTCTGCGTGGGATCTAGTGGGTAAGTATGGCAGTACCTTAGGTAGGCCTCAGTGACCAAGGCTGTCGTCTGGCTCATGCCTTAGCTGTGTTAAGTGTGGAAAACGTGCTGGTCCTCAGGCTGGGCCCACAGCCTAGCTTTCGCTTCTGTGAGAGTGCTGTCCCGAGTCTCCTCCTGGAGCCAGTCGTCAGCACGGTGCCTTTTGGCACTGCAGTTCTCTTTCAGTCAAGGAGGCCGTGCGACTGGCAAAGGGAGTCTGCGCAGCACTGCCTTCGCGAGGCTCTTTGACGACTGGGGCACTCAACCCAGGCAAGCCAGAGAGCAGTACGTTGCCCTTGCTATGAACGTGAAGAGCTTTCTCCAGGGGCCTGTTTAGGCTAAGGTTCCTCAGAAGCCAGGAGCCGCCGTTCCGGCACGGAGAGAAGTCATCCTGCGAAATTGGCGAACGAGCTCCTATCCTGTGTGCCCCCAGGAGCGTCGCAGAGTTAAGGCACTCCGTGGTGGAGTATGGCCTCATGGAAACCGCTGCACACCCAACTCCCCCGACGTGAAACACTGGAACTTACCTTGAGGCCTGAGGTCACCTTTCGTTCGGCCGGAGCTGAACCTGGGGTGCCGTGGGAGGAGTTCCTAGAAAGGCATTGCCAGCACGGTTTTCGCTTTGGGAGAACACGCAGCCTCGGCCCACAACGACAGTCCTGCCGTGCAGAGACGTCGGGCCGCTAGTGCTGTTCAAGGCAGCTTTGAAGCCAAGCGCAAGGCGCCTCCAAACGGGGAGAGAGCGAACTCTCCCCTCCGCGTCCCACGTTCAAGCTGAATGACGCAGCATGTTTCTCGGAAGGCTCTGCCGAGCTATCTAGTACAAGGGAGAGAGTGCCTGCCTCTGCTGAGACAGGTTTTGACGTGGGGATTGCTGGGCAGGCGGAAGAGCGTTCCCCAGGCCGTGCAAAGTTGAGGCCTTGGTGATTCTGGATGGTCCCAAGGGTCCGGAATTGTCCCTGGGGAAGCTGTCCTTTTCCCTCTTTTTCCGGCTGGAAGTACACCTCTGGCATCCGACCGCCGTTCGGCGACGTCCTGGGGGAGACGCCCTGGTTTCACTTGTGGCGCACACTGGTGTTTCTCAGAAGAGCCCAAGTTCCTCCCTGCGGGTGGGTGGGGGGGCTTGGCACACCAGCATGGAATGTAAGGCTGTTTAGAACTGCGTACCTTGAGGCCGTGTGAAGGCCGCACGAACGAGAGCTTTCGAGCGAACAGGGCAGCGCTTCGCCGTCACCGTTGCACCTTCACGGAGCTTCGTCGAACGAACGCATTTACTTCCTGGGGCTCAAACACAGCCGAGGAGTTGGAAGGCATAGAGTGAGTGCCCTTTGACAGTTGTTACAACGAACGTGAGTGCACAGTGTCTCGTGAAATACCTTGCACGGTTGAAAGCATTCCGTGAACGCATGCCCCTCCGCTCCCTCTGGCACTCCGAGGTGTTACTAACGGGGGAAATCTGGACTTTCGCTTGAGGCCGGGGTGGGGCGGGGGGACTCACAATTCTTCTGCCGGCGAGCTCCAGAGCGCTCCTGCTGGAGCTCCCAGCAAGGAACTGAGAGCAGCAGGCCTCACACGAGTCAACTCAGACTTCTTCTGTCACGAGTAAACTCAGACTCCTTATGTGAGGCCTTCCGGCAGCAAAGCGAAGGTGCGCGCGAGGAGTGTGCTTCAGGCAGCTTCGGACCCGCCACTGTCTCGTCTACCACGGAGGGGAATCAGGTTTGGCCAGGGTCGCCCAGCTTCATACCTGAGCTCCTACCGGTATCCTCAGTGGTTTCCGATTACCTCAAGGAAACACAACGGGAGGGACAGGGCCCTTCCGTGGAGGCCCTTTTGGGCACAGGGACCTCTGCGTGGGATCTAGTGGGTAAGTATGGCAGTACCTTAGGTAGGCCTCAGTGACCAAGGCTCTCTGGCTCACGCCTAGCCGTGTAAAGAAGTGTGGCAAACGTACGTACTGCTCCTCAGGCTGGGCCCACAGCCTAGCTTTCGCTTCTGTGAGAGTGCTGTCCCGAGTCTCTTCCTGGAGCCAGTCATCAGCGCGGTGTCTTTTGGCTCCGCAGTTCTCTTTCAGTCAAGGAGGCCGTTCGACTGACTGGCAAAGGGAGTCCGCCCAGCGCTGCTTTCGCCAGTCTCTCTGACGACTGGGGCACTCAACCCAGGCAAGCCAGAGAGCAGTACGTTGCCCTTGCTATGAACGTGAAGAGCTTTCTCCAGGGGCCTGTTTAAGCTAAGGTTCCTCAGAAGCCAGGAGCCGCCGTTCCGGCACGGAGAGAAGTCATCCTGCGAAATTGGCGAACGAGCTCCTATCCTGTGTGCCCCCAGGAGCGTCGCAGAGTTAAGGCACTCCGTGGTGGAGTATGGCCTCATGGAAACCGCTGCACACCCAACTCCCCCGACGTGAAACACTGGAACTTACCTTGAGGCCTGAGGTCACCTTTCGTTCGGCCGGAGCTGAACCTGGGGTGCCGTGGGAGGAGTTCCTAGAAAGGCATTGCCAGCACGGTTTTCGCTTTGGGAGAACACGCAGCCTCGGCCCACAACGACAGTCCTGCCGTGCAGAGACGTCGGGCCGCTAGTGCTGTTCAAGGCAGCTTTGAAGCCAAGTGCAAGGCGCCTCCAAACGGGGAGAGAGCGAACTCTCCCCTCCGCGTCCCACGTTCAAGCTGAATGACGCAGCATGTTTCTCGGAAGGCTCTGCCGAGCTATCTGGTACAAGGGAGAGAGTGCCTGCCTCTGCTGAGACAGGTTTTGACGTGGGGATTGCTGGGCAGGCGGAAGAGCGTTCCCCAGGCCGTGCAAAGTTGAGGCCTTGGTGATTCTGGATGGTCCCAAGGGTCCGGAATTGTCCCTGGGGAAGCTGTCCTTTTCCCTCTTTTTCCGGCTGGAAGTACACCTCTGGCATCCGACCGCCGTTCGGCGACGTCCTGGGGGAGACGCCCTGGTTTCACTTGTGGCGCACACTGGTGTTTCTCAGAAGAGCCCAAGTTCCTCCCTGCGGGTGGGTGGGGGGGCTTGGCACACCAGCATGGAATGTAAGGCTGTTTAGAACTGCGTACCTTGAGGCCGTGTGAAGGCCGCACGAACGAGAGCTTTCGAGCGAACAGGGCAGCGCTTCGCCGTCACAGTTGCACCTTCACGGAGCTTCGTCGAACGAACGCATTTACTTCCTGGGGCTCAAACACAGCCGAGGAGTTGGAAGGCATAGAGTGAGTGCCCTTTGACAGTTGTTACAACGAACGTGAGTGCACAGTGTCTCGTGAAATACCTTGCACGGTTGAAAGCATTCCGTGAACGCATGCCCCTCCGCTCCCTCTGGCACTCCGAGGTGTTACTAACGGGGGAAATCTGGACTTTCGCTTGAGGCCGGGGTGGGGCGGGGGGACTCACAATTCTTCTGCCGGCGAGCTCCAGAGCGCTCCTGCTGGAGCTCCCAGCAAGGAACTGAGAGCAGCAGGCCTCACACGAGTCAACTCAGACTTCTTCTGTCACGAGTAAACTCAGACTCCTTATGTGAGGCCTTCCGGCGGCAAAGAGAAGGTGCGCGCGAGGAGTGTGCTTCAGGCAGCGTCGGACCCGCCACTGTCTCGTCTACCACGGAGGGGAATCAGGTTTGGCCAGGGTCGCCCAGCTTCATACCTGAGCTCCTACCGTTATCCTCAGTGGTTTCCGATTACCTCAAGGAAACACAACGGGAGGGACAGGGCCCTTCCGTGGAGGCCCTTTTGGGCACAGGGACCTCTGCGTGGGATCTAGTGGGTAAGTATGGCAGTACCTTAGGTAGGCCTCAGTGACCAAGGCTGTCGTCTGGCTCATGCCTTAGCTGTGTTAAGTGTGGAAAACGTGCTGGTCCTCAGGCTGGGCCCACAGCCTAGCTTTCGCTTCTGTGAGAGTGCTGTCCCGAGTCTCCTCCTGGAGCCAGTCGTCAGCACGGTGCCTTTTGGCACTGCAGTTCTCTTTCAGTCAAGGAGGCCGTGCGACTGGCAAAGGGAGTCTGCGCAGCACTGCCTTCGCGAGGCTCTTTGACGACTGGGGCACTCAACCCAGGCAAGCCAGAGAGCAGTACGTTGCCCTTGCTATGAACGTGAAGAGCTTTCTCCAGGGGCCTGTTTAGGCTAAGGTTCCTCAGAAGCCAGGAGCCGCCGTTCCGGCACGGAGAGAAGTCATCCTGCGAAATTGGCGAACGAGCTCCTATCCTGTGTGCCCCCAGGAGCGTCGCAGAGTTAAGGCACTCCGTGGTGGAGTATGGCCTCATGGAAACCGCTGCACACCCAACTCCCCCGACGTGAAACACTGGAACTTACCTTGAGGCCTGAGGTCACCTTTCGTTCGGCCGGAGCTGAACCTGGGGTGCCGTGGGAGGAGTTCCTAGAAAGGCATTGCCAGCACGGTTTTCGCTTTGGGAGAACACGCAGCCTCGGCCCACAACGACAGTCCTGCCGTGCAGAGACGTCGGGCCGCTAGTGCTGTTCAAGGCAGCTTTGAAGCCAAGCGCAAGGCGCCTCCAAACGGGGAGAGAGCGAACTCTCCCCTCCGCGTCCCACGTTCAAGCTGAATGACGCAGCATGTTTCTCGGAAGGCTCTGCCGAGCTATCTGGTACAAGGGAGAGAGTGCCTGCCTCTGCTGAGACAGGTTTTGACGTGGGGATTGCTGGGCAGGCGGAAGAGCGTTCCCCAGGCCGTGCAAAGTTGAGGCCTTGGTGATTCTGGATGGTCCCAAGGGTCCGGAATTGTCCCTGGGGAAGCTGTCCTTTTCCCTCTTTTTCCGGCTGGAAGTACACCTCTGGCATCCGACCGCCGTTCGGCGACGTCCTGGGGGAGACGCCCTGGTTTCACTTGTGGCGCACACTGGTGTTTCTCAGAAGAGCCCAAGTTCCTCCCTGCGGGTGGGTGGGGGGGCTTGGCACACCAGCATGGAATGTAAGGCTGTTTAGAACTGCGAACCTTGAGGCCGTGTGAAGGCCGCACGAACGAGAGCTTTCGAGCGAACAGGGCAGCGCTTCGCCGTCACCGTTGCACCTTCACGGAGCTTCGTCGAACGAACGCATTTACTTCCTGGGGCTCAAACACAGCCGAGGAGTTGGAAGGCATAGAGTGAGTGCCCTTTGACAGTTGTTACAACGAACGTGAGTGCACAGTGTCTCGTGAAATACCTTGCACGGTTGAAAGCATTCCGTGAACGCATGCCCCTCCGCTCCCTCTGGCACTCCGAGGTGTTACTAACGGGGGAAATCTGGACTTTCGCTTGAGACCGGGGTGGGGCGGGGGGACTCACAATTCTTCTGCCGGCGAGCTCCAGAGCGCTCCTGCTGGAGCTCCCAGCAAGGAACTGAGAGCAGCAGGCCTCACACGAGTCAACTCAGACTTCTTCTGTCACGAGTAAACTCAGACTCCTTATGTGAGGCCTTCCGGCAGCAAAGCGAAGGTGCGCGCGAGGAGTGTGCTTCAGGCAGCTTCGGACCCGCCACTGTCTCGTCTACCACGGAGGGGAATCAGGTTTGGCCAGGGTCGCCCAGCTTCATACCTGAGCTCCTACCGGTATCCTCAGTGGTTTCTGATTACCTCAAGGAAACACACGGGAGGGACAGGACCCTTCCGTGGAGGCCCTTTTGGGCACAGGGACCTCTGCGTGGGATCTAGTGGGTAAGTATGGCAGTACCTTAGATAGGCCTCAGTGACCAAGGCTGTCGTCTGGCTCATGCCTTAGCTGTGTTAAGTGTGGAAAACGTGCTGGTCCTCAGGCTGGGCCCACAGCCTAGCTTTCGCTTCTGTGAGAGTGCTGTCCCGAGTCTCCTCCTGGAGCCAGTCGTCAGCACGGTGCCTTTTGGCACTGCAGTTCTCTTTCAGTCAAGGAGGCCGTGCGACTGGCAAAGGGAGTCTGCGCAGCACTGCCTTCGCGAGGCTCTGTGACGACTGGGGCACTCAACCCAGGCAAGCCAGAGAGCAGTACGTTGCCCTTGCTATGAACGTGAAGAGCTTTCTCCAGGGGCCTGTTTAAGCTAAGGTTCCTCAGAAGCCAGGAGCCGCCGTTCCGGCACGGAGAGAAGTCATCCTGCGAAATTGGCGAACGAGCTCCTATCCTGTGTGCCCCCAGGAGCGTCGCAGAGTTAAGGCACTCCGTGGTGGAGTATGGCCTCATGGAAACCGCTGCACACCCAACTCCCCCGACGTGAAACACTGGAACTTACCTTGAGGCCTGAGGTCACCTTTCGTTCGGCCGGAGCTGAACCTGGGGTGCCGTGGGAGGAGTTCCTAGAAAGGCATTGCCAGCACGGTTTTCGCTTTGGGAGAACACGCAGCCTCGGCCCACAACGACAGTCCTGCCGTGCAGAGACGTCGGGCCGCTAGTGCTGTTCAAGGCAGCTTTGAAGCCAAGCGCAAGGCGCCTCCAAACGGGGAGAGAGCGAACTCTCCCCTCCGCGTCCCACGTTCAAGCTGAATGACGCAGCATGTTTCTCGGAAGGCTCTGCCGAGCTATCTGGTACAAGGGAGAGAGTGCCTGCCTCTGCTGAGACAGGTTTTGACGTGGGGATTGCTGGACAGGCGGAAGAGCGTTCCCCAGGCCGTGCAAAGTTGAGGCCTTGGTGATTCTGGATGGTCCCAAGGGTCCGGAATTGTCCCTGGGGAAGCTGTCCTTTTCCCTCTTTTTCCGGCTGGAAGTACACCTCTGGCATCCGACCGCCGTTCGGCGACGTCCTGGGGGAGACGCCCTGGTTTCACTTGTGGCGCACACTGGTGTTTCTCAGAAGAGCCCAAGTTCCTCCCTGCGGGTGGGTGGGGGGGCTTGGCACACCAGCATGGAATGTAAGGCTGTTTAGAACTGCGTACCTTGAGGCCGTGTGAAGGCCGCACGAACGAGAGCTTTCGAGCGAACAGGGCAGCGCTTCGCCGTCACCGTTGCACCTTCACGGAGCTTCGTCGAACGAACGCATTTACTTCCTGGGGCTCAAACACAGCCGAGGAGTTGGAAGGCATAGAGTGAGTGCCCTTTGACAGTTGTTACAACGAACGTGAGTGCACAGTGTCTCGTGAAATACCTTGCACGGTTGAAAGCATTCCGTGAACGCATGCCCCTCCGCTCCCTCTGGCACTCCGAGGTGTTACTAACGGGGGAAATCTGGACTTTCGCTTGAGGCCGGGGTGGGGCGGGGGGACTCACAATTCTTCTGCCGGCGAGCTCCAGAGCGCTCCTGCTGGAGCTCCCAGCAAGGAACTGAGAGCAGCAGGCCTCACACGAGTCAACTCAGACTTCTTCTGTCACGAGTAAACTCAGACTCCTTATGTGAGGCCTTCCGGCAGCAAAGCGAAGGTGCGCGCGAGGAGTGTGCTTCAGGCAGCTTCGGACCCGCCACTGTCTCGTCTACCACGGAGGGGAATCAGGTTTGGCCAGGGTCGCCCAGCTTCATACCTGAGCTCCTACCGGTATCCTCAGTGGTTTCCGATTACCTCAAGGAAACACAACGGGAGGGACAGGGCCCTTCCGTGGAGGCCCTTTTGGGCACAGGGACCTCTGCGTGGGATCTAGTGGGTAAGTATGGCAGTACCTTAGGTAGGCCTCAGTGACCAAGGCTGTCGTCTGGCTCATGCCTTAGCTGTGTTAAGTGTGGAAAACGTGCTGGTCCTCAGGCTGGGCCCACAGCCTAGCTTTCGCTTCTGTGAGAGTGCTGTCCCGAGTCTCCTCCTGGAGCCAGTCGTCAGCACGGTGCCTTTTGGCACTGCAGTTCTCTTTCAGTCAAGGAGGCCGTGCGACTGGCAAAGGGAGTCTGCGCAGCACTGCCTTCGTGAGGCTCTTTGACGACTGGGGCACTCAACCCAGGCAAGCCAGAGAGCAGTACGTTGCCCTTGCTATGAACGTGAAGAGCTTTCTCCAGGGGCCTGTTTAGGCTAAGGTTCCTCAGAAGCCAGGAGCCGCCGTTCCGGCACGGAGAGAAGTCATCCTGCGAAATTGGCGAACGAGCTCCTATCCTGTGTGCCCCCAGGAGCGTCGCAGAGTTAAGGCACTCCGTGGTGGAGTATGGCCTCATGGAAACCGCTGCACACCCAACTCCCCCGACGTGAAACACTGGAACTTACCTTGAGGCCTGAGGTCACCTTTCGTTCGGCCGGAGCTGAACCTGGGGTGCCGTGGGAGGAGTTCCTAGAAAGGCATTGCCAGCACGGTTTTCGCTTTGGGAGAACACGCAGCCTCGGCCCACAACGACAGTCCTGCCGTGCAGAGACGTCGGGCCGCTAGTGCTGTTCAAGGCAGCTTTGAAGCCAAGCGCAAGGCGCCTCCAAACGGGGAGAGAGCGAACTCTCCCCTCCGCGTCCCACGTTCAAGCTGAATGACGCAGCATGTTTCTCGGAAGGCTCTGCCGAGCTATCTGGTACAAGGGAGAGAGTGCCTGCCTCTGCTGAGACAGGTTTTGACGTGGGGATTGCTGGGCAGGCGGAAGAGCGTTCCCCAGGCCGTGCAAAGTTGAGGCCTTGGTGATTCTGGATGGTCCCAAGGGTCCGGAATTGTCCCTGGGGAAGCTGTCCTTTTCCCTCTTTTTCCGGCTGGAAGTACACCTCTGGCATCCGACCGCCGTTCGGCGACGTCCTGGGGGAGACGCCCTGGTTTCACTTGTGGCGCACACTGGTGTTTCTCAGAAGAGCCCAAGTTCCTCCCTGCGGGTGGGTGGGGGGGCTTGGCACACCAGCATGGAATGTAAGGCTGTTTAGAACTGCGTACCTTGAGGCCGTGTGAAGGCCGCACGAACGAGAGCTTTCGAGCGAACAGGGCAGCGCTTCGCCGTCACCGTTGCACCTTCACGGAGCTTCGTCGAACGAACGCATTTACTTCCTGGGGCTCAAACACAGCCGAGGAGTTGGAAGGCATAGAGTGAGTGCCCTTTGACAGTTGTTACAACGAACGTGAGTGCACAGTGTCTCGTGAAATACCTTGCACGGTTGAAAGCATTCCGTGAACGCATGCCCCTCCGCTCCCTCTGGCACTCCGAGGTGTTACTAACGGGGGAAATCTGGACTTTCGCTTGAGGCCGGGGTGGGGCGGGGGGACTCACAATTCTTCTGCCGGCGAGCTCCAGAGCGCTCCTGCTGGAGCTCCCAGCAAGGAACTGAGAGCAGCAGGCCTCACACGAGTCAACTCAGACTTCTTCTGTCACGAGTAAACTCAGACTCCTTATGTGAGGCCTTCCGGCAGCAAAGCGAAGGTGCGCGCGAGGAGTGTGCTTCAGGCAGCTTCGGACCCGCCACTGTCTCGTCTACCACGGAGGGGAATCAGGTTTGGCCAGGGTCGCCCAGCTTCATACCTGAGCTCCTACCGGTATCCTCAGTGGTTTCCGATTACCTCAAGGAAACACAACGGGAGGGACAGGGCCCTTCCGTGGAGGCCCTTTTGGGCACAGGGACCTCTGCGTGGGATCTAGTGGGTAAGTATGGCAGTACCTTAGGTAGGCCTCAGTGACCAAGGCTGTCGTCTGGCTCATGCCTTAGCTGTGTTAAGTGTGGAAAACGTGCTGGTCCTCAGGCTGGGCCCACAGCCTAGCTTTCGCTTCTGTGAGAGTGCTGTCCCGAGTCTCCTCCTGGAGCCAGTCGTCAGCACGGTGCCTTTTGGCACTGCAGTTCTCTTTCAGTCAAGGAGGCCGTGCGACTGGCAAAGGGAGTCTGCGCAGCACTGCCTTCGCGAGGCTCTTTGACGACTGGGGCACTCAACCCAGGCAAGCCAGAGAGCAGTACGTTGCCCTTGCTATGAACGTGAAGAGCTTTCTCCAGGGGCCTGTTTAGGCTAAGGTTCCTCAGAAGCCAGGAGCCGCCGTTCCGGCACGGAGAGAAGTCATCCTGCGAAATTGGCGAACGAGCTCCTATCCTGTGTGCCCCCAGGAGCGTCGCAGAGTTAAGGCACTCCGTGGTGGAGTATGGCCTCATGGAAACCGCTGCACACCCAACTCCCCCGACGTGAAACACTGGAACTTACCTTGAGGCCTGAGGTCACCTTTCGTTCGGCCGGAGCTGAACCTGGGGTGCCGTGGGAGGAGTTCCTAGAAAGGCATTGCCAGCACGGTTTTCGCTTTGGGAGAACACGCAGCCTCGGCCCACAACGACAGTCCTGCCGTGCAGAGACGTCGGGCCGCTAGTGCTGTTCAAGGCAGCTTTGAAGCCAAGCGCAAGGCGCCTCCAAACGGGGAGAGAGCGAACTCTCCCCTCCGCGTCCCACGTTCAAGCTGAATGACGCAGCATGTTTCTCGGAAGGCTCTGCCGAGCTATCTGGTACAAGGGAGAGAGTGCCTGCCTCTGCTGAGACAGGTTTTGACGTGGGGATTGCTGGGCAGGCGGAAGAGCGTTCCCCAGGCCGTGCAAAGTTGAGGCCTTGGTGATTCTGGATGGTCCCAAGGGTCCGGAATTGTCCCTGGGGAAGCTGTCCTTTTCCCTCTTTTTCCGGCTGGAAGTACACCTCTGGCATCCGACCGCCGTTCGGCGACGTCCTGGGGGAGACGCCCTGGTTTCACTTGTGGCGCACACTGGTGTTTCTCAGAAGAGCCCAAGTTCCTCCCTGCGGGTGGGTGGGGGGGCTTGGCACACCAGCATGGAATGTAAGGCTGTTTAGAACTGCGTACCTTGAGGCCGTGTGAAGGCCGCACGAACGAGAGCTTTCGAGCGAACAGGGCAGCGCTTCGCCGTCACCGTTGCACCTTCACGGAGCTTCGTCGAACGAACGCATTTACTTCCTGGGGCTCAAACACAGCCGAGGAGTTGGAAGGCATAGAGTGAGTGCCCTTTGACAGTTGTTACAACGAACGTGAGTGCACAGTGTCTCGTGAAATACCTTGCACGGTTGAAAGCATTCCGTGAACGCATGCCCCTCCGCTCCCTCTGGCACTCCGAGGTGTTACTAACGGGGGAAATCTGGACTTTCGCTTGAGGCCGGGGTGGGGCGGGGGGACTCACAATTCTTCTGCCGGCGAGCTCCAGAGCGCTCCTGCTGGAGCTCCCAGCAAGGAACTGAGAGCAGCAGGCCTCACACGAGTCAACTCAGACTTCTTCTGTCACGAGTAAACTCAGACTCCTTATGTGAGGCCTTCCGGCAACAAAGCGAAGGTGCGCGCGAGGAGTGTGCTTCAGGCAGCTTCGGACCCGCCACTGTCTCGTCTACCACGGAGGGGAATCAGGTTTGGCCAGGGTCGCCCAGCTTCATACCTGAGCTCCTACCGGTATCCTCAGTGGTTTCCGATTACCTCAAGGAAACACAACGGGAGGGACAGGGCCCTTCCGTGGAGGCCCTTTTGGGCACAGGGACCTCTGCGTGGGATCTAGTGGGTAAGTATGACAGTACCTTAGGTAGGCCTCAGTGACCAAGGCTGTCGTCTGGCTCATGCCTTAGCTGTGTTAAGTGTGGAAAACGTGCTGGTCCTCAGGCTGGGCCCACAGCCTAGCTTTCGCTTCTGTGAGAGTGCTGTCCCGAGTCTCCTCCTGGAGCCAGTCGTCAGCACGGTGCCTTTTGGCACTGCAGTTCTCTTTCAGTCAAGGAGGCCGTGCGACTGGCAAAGGGAGTCTGCGCAGCACTGCCTTCGCGAGGCTCTTTGACGACTGGGGCACTCAACCCAGGCAAGCCAGAGAGCAGTACGTTGCCCTTGCTATGAACGTGAAGAGCTTTCTCCAGGGGCCTGTTTAGGCTAAGGTTCCTCAGAAGCCAGGAGCCGCCGTTCCGGCACGGAGAGAAGTCATCCTGCGAAATTGGCGAACGAGCTCCTATCCTGTGTGCCCCCAGGAGCGTCGCAGAGTTAAGGCACTCCGTGGTGGAGTATGGCCTCATGGAAACCGCTGCACACCCAACTCCCCCGACGTGAAACACTGGAACTTACCTTGAGGCCTGAGGTCACCTTTCGTTCGGCCGGAGCTGAACCTGGGGTGCCGTGGGAGGAGTTCCTAGAAAGGCATTGCCAGCACGGTTTTCGCTTTGGGAGAACACGCAGCCTCGGCCCACAACGACAGTCCTGCCGTGCAGAGACGTCGGGCCGCTAGTGCTGTTCAAGGCAGCTTTGAAGCCAAGCGCAAGGCGCCTCCAAACGGGGAGAGAGCGAACTCTCCCCTCCGCGTCCCACGTTCAAGCTGAATGACGCAGCATGTTTCTCGGAAGGCTCTGCCGAGCTATCTGGTACAAGGGAGAGAGTGCCTGCCTCTGCTGAGACAGGTTTTGACGTGGGGATTGCTGGGCAGGCGGAAGAGCGTTCCCCAGGCCGTGCAAAGTTGAGGCCTTGGTGATTCTGGATGGTCCCAAGGGTCCGGAATTGTCCCTGGGGAAGCTGTCCTTTTCCCTCTTTTTCCGGCTGGAAGTACACCTCTGGCATCCGACCGCCGTTCGGCGACGTCCTGGGGGAGACGCCCTGGTTTCACTTGTGGCGCACACTGGTGTTTCTCAGAAGAGCCCAAGTTCCTCCCTGCGGGTGGGTGGGGGGCTTGGCACACCAGCATGGAATGTAAGGCTGTTTAGAACTGCGTACCTTGAGGCCGTGTGAAGGCCGCACGAACGAGAGCTTTCGAGCGAACAGGGCAGCGCTTCGCCGTCACCGTTGCACCTTCACGGAGCTTCGTCGAACGAACGCATTTACTTCCTGGGGCTCAAACACAGCCGAGGAGTTGGAAGGCATAGAGTGAGTGCCCTTTGACAGTTGTTACAACGAACGTGAGTGCACAGTGTCTCGTGAAATACCTTGCACGGTTGAAAGCATTCCGTGAACGCATGCCCCTCCGCTCCCTCTGGCACTCCGAGGTGTTACTAACGGGGGAAATCTGGACTTTCGCTTGAGGCCGGGGTGGGGCGGGGGGACTCACAATTCTCCTGCCGGCGAGCTCCAGAGCGCTCCTGCTGGAGCTCCCAGCAAGGAACTGAGAGCAGCAGGCCTCACACGAGTCAACTCAGACTTCTTCTGTCACGAGTAAACTCAGACTCCTTATGTGAGGCCTTCCGGCAGCAAAGCGAAGGTGCGCGCGAGGAGTGTGCTTCAGGCAGCTTCGGACCCGCCACTGTCTCGTCTACCACGGAGGGGAATCAGGTTTGGCCAGGGTCGCCCAGCTTCATACCTGAGCTCCTACCGGTATCCTCAGTGGTTTCCGATTACCTCAAGGAAACACAACGGGAGGGACAGGGCCCTTCCGTGGAGGCCCTTTTGGGCACAGGGACCTCTGCGTGGGATCTAGTGGGTAAGTATGGCAGTACCTTAGGTAGGCCTCAGTGACCAAGGCTGTCGTCTGGCTCATGCCTTAGCTGTGTTAAGTGTGGAAAACGTGCTGGTCCTCAGGCTGGGCCCACAGCCTAGCTTTCGCTTCTGTGAGAGTGCTGTCCCGAGTCTCCTCCTGGAGCCAGTCGTCAGCACGGTGCCTTTTGGCACTGCAGTTCTCTTTCAGTCAAGGAGGCCGTGCGACTGGCAAAGGGAGTCTGCGCAGCACTGCCTTCGCGAGGCTCTTTGACGACTGGGGCACTCAACCCAGGCAAGCCAGAGAGCAGTACGTTGCCCTTGCTATGAACGTGAAGAGCTTTCTCCAGGGGCCTGTTTAGGCTAAGGTTCCTCAGAAGCCAGGAGCCGCCGTTCCGGCACGGAGAGAAGTCATCCTGCGAAATTGGCGAACGAGCTCCTATCCTGTGTGCCCCCAGGAGCGTCGCAGAGTTAAGGCACTCCGTGGTGGAGTATGGCCTCATGGAAACCGCTGCACACCCAACTCCCCCGACGTGAAACACTGGAACTTACCTTGAGGCCTGAGGTCACCTTTCGTTCGGCCGGAGCTGAACCTGGGGTGCCGTGGGAGGAGTTCCTAGAAAGGCATTGCCAGCACGGTTTTCGCTTTGGGAGAACACGCAGCCTCGGCCCACAACGACAGTCCTGCCGTGCAGAGACGTCGGGCCGCTAGTGCTGTTCAAGGCAGCTTTGAAGCCAAGCGCAAGGCGCCTCCAAACGGGGAGAGAGCGAACTCTCCCCTCCGCGTCCCACGTTCAAGCTGAATGACGCAGCATGTTTCTCGGAAGGCTCTGCCGAGCTATCTGGTACAAGGGAGAGAGTGCCTGCCTCTGCTGAGACAGGTTTTGACGTGGGGATTGCTGGGCAGGCGGAAGAGCGTTCCCCAGGCCGTGCAAAGTTGAGGCCTTGGTGATTCTGGATGGTCCCAAGGGTCCGGAATTGTCCCTGGGGAAGCTGTCCTTTTCCCTCTTTTTCCGGCTGGAAGTACACCTCTGGCATCCGACCGCCGTTCGGCGACGTCCTGGGGGAGACGCCCTGGTTTCACTTGTGGCGCACACTGGTGTTTCTCAGAAGAGCCCAAGTTCCTCCCTGCGGGTGGGTGGGGGGGCTTGGCACACCAGCATGGAATGTAAGGCTGTTTAGAACTGCGAACCTTGAGGCCGTGTGAAGGCCGCACGAACGAGAGCTTTCGAGCGAACAGGGCAGCGCTTCGCCGTCACAGTTGCACCTTCACGGAGCTTCGTCGAACGAACGCATTTACTTCCTGGGGCTCAAACACAGCCGAGGAGTTGGAAGGCATAGAGTGAGTGCCCTTTGACAGTTGTTACAACGAACGTGAGTGCACAGTGTCTCGTGAAATACCTTGCACGGTTGAAAGCATTCCGTGAACGCATGCCCCTCCGCTCCCTCTGGCACTCCGAGGTGTTACTAACGGGGGAAATCTGGACTTTCGCTTGAGGCCGGGGTGGGGCGGGGGGACTCACAATTCTTCTGCCGGCGAGCTCCAGAGCGCTCCTGCTGGAGCTCCCAGCAAGGAACTGAGAGCAGCAGGCCTCACACGAGTCAACTCAGACTTCTTCTGTCACGAGTAAACTCAGACTCCTTATGTGAGGCCTTCCGGCAGCAAAGCGAAGGTGCGCGCGAGGAGTGTGCTTCAGGCAGCTTCGGACCCGCCACTGTCTCGTCTACCACGGAGGGGAATCAGGTTTGGCCAGGGTCGCCCAGCTTCATACCTGAGCTCCTACCGGTATCCTCAGTGGTTTCCGATTACCTCAAGGAAACACAACGGGAGGGACAGGGCCCTTCCGTGGAGGCCCTTTTGGGCACAGGGACCTCTGCGTGGGATCTAGTGGGTAAGTATGGCAGTACCTTAGGTAGGCCTCAGTGACCAAGGCTGTCGTCTGGCTCATGCCTTAGCTGTGTTAAGTGTGGAAAACGTGCTGGTCCTCAGGCTGGGCCCACAGCCTAGCTTTCGCTTCTGTGAGAGTGCTGTCCCGAGTCTCCTCCTGGAGCCAGTCGTCAGCACGGTGCCTTTTGGCACTGCAGTTCTCTTTCAGTCAAGGAGGCCGTGCGACTGGCAAAGGGAGTCTGCGCAGCACTGCCTTCGCGAGGCTCTTTGACGACTGGGGCACTCAACCCAGGCAAGCCAGAGAGCAGTACGTTGCCCTTGCTATGAACGTGAAGAGCTTTCTCCAGGGGCCTGTTTAGGCTAAGGTTCCTCAGAAGCCAGGAGCCGCCGTTCCGGCACGGAGAGAAGTCATCCTGCGAAATTGGCGAACGAGCTCCTATCCTGTGTGCCCCCAGGAGCGTCGCAGAGTTAAGGCACTCCGTGGTGGAGTATAGCCTCATGGAAACCGCTGCACACCCAACTCCCCCGACGTGAAACACTGGAACTTACCTTGAGGCCTGAGGTCACCTTTCGTTCGGCCGGAGCTGAACCTGGGGTGCCGTGGGAGGAGTTCCTAGAAAGGCATTGCCAGCACGGTTTTCGCTTTGGGAGAACACGCAGCCTCGGCCCACAACGACAGTCCTGCCGTGCAGAGACGTCGGGCCGCTAGTGCTGTTCAAGGCAGCTTTGAAGCCAAGCGCAAGGCGCCTCCAAACGGGGAGAGAGCGAACTCTCCCCTCCGCGTCCCACGTTCAAGCTGAATGACGCAGCATGTTTCTCGGAAGGCTCTGCCGAGCTATCTGGTACAAGGGAGAGAGTGCCTGCCTCTGCTGAGACAGGTTTTGACGTGGGGATTGCTGGGCAGGCGGAAGAGCGTTCCCCAGGCCGTGCAAAGTTGAAGACTTGGTGATTCTGGATGGTCCCAAGGGTCCGGAATTGTCCCTGGGGAAGCTGTCCTTTTCCCTCTTTTTCCGGCTGGAAGTACACCTCTGGCATCCGACCGCCGTTCGGCGACGTCCTGGGGGAGACGCCCTGGTTTCACTTGTGGCGCACAGTAGTGTTTCTCAGAAGAGCCCAAGTTCCTCCCTGCGGGTGGGTGGGGGGCTTGGCACACCAGCATGGAATGTAAGGCTGTTTAGAACTGCGTACCTTGAGGCCGTGTGAAGGCCGCACGAACGAGAGCTTTCGAGCGAACAGGGCAGCGCTTCGCCGTCACCGTTGCACCTTCACGGAGCTTCGTCGAACGAACGCATTTACTTCCTGGGGCTCAAACACAGCCGAGGAGTTGGAAGGCATAGAGTGAGTGCCCTTTGACAGTTGTTACAACGAACGTGAGTGCACAGTGTCTCGTGAAATACCTTGCACGGTTGAAAGCATTCCGTGAACGCATGCCCCTCCGCTCCCTCTGGCACTCCGAGGTGTTACTAACGGGGGAAATCTGGACTTTCGCTTGAGGCCGGGGTGGGGCGGGGGGACTCACAATTCTTCTGCCGGCGAGCTCCAGAGCGCTCCTGCTGGAGCTCCCAGCAAGGAACTGAGAGCAGCAGGCCTCACACGAGTCAACTCAGACTTCTTCTGTCACGAGTAAACTCAGACTCCTTATGTGAGGCCTTCCGGCAGCAAAGCGAAGGTGCGCGCGAGGAGTGTGCTTCAGGCAGCTTCGGACCCGCCACTGTCTCGTCTACCACGGAGGGGAATCAGGTTTGGCCAGGGTCGCCCAGCTTCATACCTGAGCTCCTACCGGTATCCTCAGTGGTTTCCGATTACCTCAAGGAAACACAACGGGAGGGACAGGGCCCTTCCGTGGAGGCCCTTTTGGGCACAGGGACCTCTGCGTGGGATCTAGTGGGTAAGTATGGCAGTACCTTAGGTAGGCCTCAGTGACCAAGGCTGTCGTCTGGCTCATGCCTTAGCTGTGTTAAGTGTGGAAAACGTGCTGGTCCTCAGGCTGGGCCCACAGCCTAGCTTTCGCTTCTGTGAGAGTGCTGTCCCGAGTCTCCTCCTGGAGCCAGTCGTCAGCACGGTGCCTTTTGGCACTGCAGTTCTCTTTCAGTCAAGGAGGCCGTGCGACTGGCAAAGGGAGTCTGCGCAGCACTGCCTTCGCGAGGCTCTGTGACGACTGGGGCACTCAACCCAGGCAAGCCAGAGAGCAGTACGTTGCCCTTGCTATGAACGTGAAGAGCTTTCTCCAGGGGCCTGTTTAGGCTAAGGTTCCTCAGAAGCCAGGAGCCGCCGTTCCGGCACGGAGAGAAGTCATCCTGCGAAATTGGCGAACGAGCTCCTATCCTGCGTGCCCCCAGGAGCGTCGCAGAGTTAAGGCACTCCGTGGTGGAGTATGGCCTCATGGAAACCGCTGCACACCCAACTCCCCCGACGTGAAACACTGGAACTTACCTTGAGGCCTGAGGTCACCTTTCGTTCGGCCGGAGCTGAACCTGGGGTGCCGTGGGAGGAGTTCCTAGAAAGGCATTGCCAGCACGGTTTTCGCTTTGGGAGAACACGCAGCCTCGGCCCACAACGACAGTCCTGCCGTGCAGAGACGTCGGGCCGCTAGTGCTGTTCAAGGCAGCTTTGAAGCCAAGCGCAAGGCGCCTCCAAACGGGGAGAGAGCGAACTCTCCCCTCCGCGTCCCACGTTCAAGCTGAATGACGCAGCATGTTTCTCGGAAGGCTCTGCCGAGCTATCTAGTACAAGGGAGAGAGTGCCTGCCTCTGCTGAGACAGGTTTTGACGTGGGGATTGCTGGGCAGGCGGAAGAGCGTTCCCCAGGCCGTGCAAAGTTGAGGCCTTGGTGATTCTGGATGGTCCCAAGGGTCCGGAATTGTCCCTGGGGAAGCTGTCCTTTTCCCTCTTTTTCCGGCTGGAAGTACACCTCTGGCATCCGACCGCCGTTCGGCGACGTCCTGGGGGAGACGCCCTGGTTTCACTTGTGGCGCACACTGGTGTTTCTCAGAAGAGCCCAAGTTCCTCCCTGCGGGTGGGTGGGGGGGCTTGGCACACCAGCATGGAATGTAAGGCTGTTTAGAACTGCGTACCTTGAGGCCGTGTGAAGGCCGCACGAACGAGAGCTTTCGAGCGAACAGGGCAGCGCTTCGCCGTCACCGTTGCACCTTCACGGAGCTTCGTCGAACGAACGCATTTACTTCCTGGGGCTCAAACACAGCCGAGGAGTTGGAAGGCATAGAGTGAGTGCCCTTTGACAGTTGTTACAACGAACGTGAGTGCACAGTGTCTCGTGAAATACCTTGCACGGTTGAAAGCATTCCGTGAACGCATGCCCCTCCGCTCCCTCTGGCACTCCGAGGTGTTACTAACGGGGGAAATCTGGACTTTCGCTTGAGGCCGGGGTGGGGCGGGGGGACTCACAATTCTTCTGCCGGCGAGCTCCAGAGCGCTCCTGCTGGAGCTCCCAGCAAGGAACTGAGAGCAGCAGGCCTCACACGAGTCAACTCAGACTTCTTCTGTCACGAGTAAACTCAGACTCCTTATGTGAGGCCTTCCGGCAGCAAAGCGAAGGTGCGCGCGAGGAGTGTGCTTCAGGCAGCTTCGGACCCGCCACTGTCTCGTCTACCACGGAGGGGAATCAGGTTTGGCCAGGGTCGCCCAGCTTCATACCTGAGCTCCTACCGGTATCCTCAGTGGTTTCCGATTACCTCAAGGAAACACAACGGGAGGGACAGGGCCCTTCCGTGGAGGCCCTTTTGGGCACAGGGACCTCTGCGTGGGATCTAGTGGGTAAGTATGGCAGTACCTTAGGTAGGCCTCAGTGACCAAGGCTGTCGTCTGGCTCATGCCTTAGCTGTGTTAAGTGTGGAAAACGTGCTGGTCCTCAGGCTGGGCCCACAGCCTAGCTTTCGCTTCTGTGAGAGTGCTGTCCCGAGTCTCCTCCTGGAGCCAGTCGTCAGCACGGTGCCTTTTGGCACTGCAGTTCTCTTTCAGTCAAGGAGGCCGTGCGACTGGCAAAGGGAGTCTGCGCAGCACTGCCTTCGCGAGGCTCTGTGACGACTGGGGCACTCAACCCAGGCAAGCCAGAGAGCAGTACGTTGCCCTTGCTATGAACGTGAAGAGCTTTCTCCAGGGGCCTGTTTAGGCTAAGGTTCCTCAGAAGCCAGGAGCCGCCGTTCCGGCACGGAGAGAAGTCATCCTGCGAAATTGGCGAACGAGCTCCTATCCTGCGTGCCCCCAGGAGCGTCGCAGAGTTAAGGCACTCCGTGGTGGAGTATGGCCTCATGGAAACCGCTGCACACCCAACTCCCCCGACGTGAAACACTGGAACTTACCTTGAGGCCTGAGGTCACCTTTCGTTCGGCCGGAGCTGAACCTGGGGTGCCGTGGGAGGAGTTCCTAGAAAGGCATTGCCAGCACGGTTTTCGCTTTGGGAGAACACGCAGCCTCGGCCCACAACGACAGTCCTGCCGTGCAGAGACGTCGGGCCGCTAGTGCTGTTCAAGGCAGCTTTGAAGCCAAGCGCAAGGCGCCTCCAAACGGGGAGAGAGCGAACTCTCCCCTCCGCGTCCCACGTTCAAGCTGAATGACGCAGCATGTTTCTCGGAAGGCTCTGCCGAGCTATCTAGTACAAGGGAGAGAGTGCCTGCCTCTGCTGAGACAGGTTTTGACGTGGGGATTGCTGGGCAGGCGGAAGAGCGTTCCCCAGGCCGTGCAAAGTTGAGGCCTTGGTGATTCTGGATGGTCCCAAGGGTCCGGAATTGTCCCTGGGGAAGCTGTCCTTTTCCCTCTTTTTCCGGCTGGAAGTACACCTCTGGCATCCGACCGCCGTTCGGCGACGTCCTGGGGGAGACGCCCTGGTTTCACTTGTGGCGCACACTGGTGTTTCTCAGAAGAGCCCAAGTTCCTCCCTGCGGGTGGGTGGGGGGGCTTGGCACACCAGCATGGAATGTAAGGCTGTTTAGAACTGCGTACCTTGAGGCCGTGTGAAGGCCGCACGAACGAGAGCTTTCGAGCGAACAGGGCAGCGCTTCGCCGTCACCGTTGCACCTTCACGGAGCTTCGTCGAACGAACGCATTTACTTCCTGGGGCTCAAACACAGCCGAGGAGTTGGAAGGCATACAGTGAGTGCCCTTTGACAGTTGTTACAACGAACGTGAGTGCACAGTGTCTCGTGAAATACCTTGCACGGTTGAAAGCATTCCGTGAACGCATGCCCCTCCGCTCCCTCTGGCACTCCGAGGTGTTACTAACGGGGGAAATCTGGACTTTCGCTTGAGGCCGGGGTGGGGCGGGGGGACTCACAATTCTTCTGCCGGCGAGCTCCAGAGCGCTCCTGCTGGAGCTCCCAGCAAGGAACTGAGAGCAGCAGGCCTCACACGAGTCAACTCAGACTTCTTCTGTCACGAGTAAACTCAGACTCCTTATGTGAGGCCTTCCGGCAGCAAAGCGAAGGTGCGCGCGAGGAGTGTGCTTCAGGCAGCTTCGGACCCGCCACTGTCTCGTCTACCACGGAGGGGAATCAGGTTTGGCCAGGGTCGCCCAGCTTCATACCTGAGCTCCTACCGGTATCCTCAGTGGTTTCCGATTACCTCAAGGAAACACAACGGGAGGGACAGGGCCCTTCCGTGGAGGCCCTTTTGGGCACAGGGACCTCTGCGTGGGATCTAGTGGGTAAGTATGGCAGTACCTTAGGTAGGCCTCAGTGACCAAGGCTGTCGTCTGGCTCATGCCTTAGCTGTGTTAAGTGTGGAAAACGTGCTGGTCCTCAGGCTGGGCCCACAGCCTAGCTTTCGCTTCTGTGAGAGTGCTGTCCCGAGTCTCCTCCTGGAGCCAGTCGTCAGCACGGTGCCTTTTGGCACTGCAGTTCTCTTTCAGTCAAGGAGGCCGTGCGACTGGCAAAGGGAGTCTGCGCAGCACTGCCTTCGCGAGGCTCTGTGACGACTGGGGCACTCAACCCAGGCAAGCCAGAGAGCAGTACGTTGCCCTTGCTATGAACGTGAAGAGCTTTCTCCAGGGGCCTGTTTAGGCTAAGGTTCCTCAGAAGCCAGGAGCCGCCGTTCCGGCACGGAGAGAAGTCATCCTGCGAAATTGGCGAACGAGCTCCTATCCTGCGTGCCCCCAGGAGCGTCGCAGAGTTAAGGCACTCCGTGGTGGAGTATGGCCTCATGGAAACCGCTGCACACCCAACTCCCCCGACGTGAAACACTGGAACTTACCTTGAGGCCTGAGGTCACCTTTCGTTCGGCCGGAGCTGAACCTGGGGTGCCGTGGGAGGAGTTCCTAGAAAGGCATTGCCAGCACGGTTTTCGCTTTGGGAGAACACGCAGCCTCGGCCCACAACGACAGTCCTGCCGTGCAGAGACGTCGGGCCGCTAGTGCTGTTCAAGGCAGCTTTGAAGCCAAGCGCAAGGCGCCTCCAAACGGGGAGAGAGCGAACTCTCCCCTCCGCGTCCCACGTTCAAGCTGAATGACGCAGCATGTTTCTCGGAAGGCTCTGCCGAGCTATCTGGTACAAGGGAGAGAGTGCCTGCCTCTGCTGAGACAGGTTTTGACGTGGGGATTGCTGGGCAGGCGGAAGAGCGTTCCCCAGGCCGTGCAAAGTTGAGGCCTTGGTGATTCTGGATGGTCCCAAGGGTCCGGAATTGTCCCTGGGGAAGCTGTCCTTTTCCCTCTTTTTCCGGCTGGAAGTACACCTCTGGCATCCGACCGCCGTTCGGCGACGTCCTGGGGGAGACGCCCTGGTTTCACTTGTGGCGCACACTGGTGTTTCTCAGAAGAGCCCAAGTTCCTCCCTGCGGGTGGGTGGGGGGGCTTGGCACACCAGCATGGAATGTAAGGCTGTTTAGAACTGCGTACCTTGAGGCCGTGTGAAGGCCGCACGAACGAGAGCTTTCGAGCGAACAGGGCAGCGCTTCGCCGTCACCGTTGCACCTTCACGGAGCTTCGTCGAACGAACGCATTTACTTCCTGGGGCTCAAACACAGCCGAGGAGTTGGAAGGCATAGAGTGAGTGCCCTTTGACAGTTGTTACAACGAACGTGAGTGCACAGTGTCTCGTGAAATACCTTGCACGGTTGAAAGCATTCCGTGAACGCATGCCCCTCCGCTCCCTCTGGCACTCCGAGGTGTTACTAACGGGGGAAATCTGGACTTTCGCTTGAGGCCGGGGTGGGGCGGGGGGACTCACAATTCTTCTGCCGGCGAGCTCCAGAGCGCTCCTGCTGGAGCTCCCAGCAAGGAACTGAGAGCAGCAGGCCTCACACGAGTCAACTCAGACTTCTTCTGTCACGAGTAAACTCAGACTCCTTATGTGAGGCCTTCCGGCAGCAAAGCGAAGGTGCGCGCGAGGAGTGTGCTTCAGGCAGCTTCGGACCCGCCACTGTCTCGTCTACCACGGAGGGGAATCAGGTTTGGCCAGGGTCGCCCAGCTTCATACCTGAGCTCCTACCGGTATCCTCAGTGGTTTCCGATTACCTCAAGGAAACACAACGGGAGGGACAGGGCCCTTCCGTGGAGGCCCTTTTGGGCACAGGGACCTCTGCGTGGGATCTAGTGGGTAAGTATGGCAGTACCTTAGGTAGGCCTCAGTGACCAAGGCTGTCGTCTGGCTCATGCCTTAGCTGTGTTAAGTGTGGAAAACGTGCTGGTCCTCAGGCTGGGCCCACAGCCTAGCTTTCGCTTCTGTGAGAGTGCTGTCCCGAGTCTCCTCCTGGAGCCAGTCGTCAGCACGGTGCCTTTTGGCACTGCAGTTCTCTTTCAGTCAAGGAGGCCGTGCGACTGGCAAAGGGAGTCTGCGCAGCACTGCCTTCGCGAGGCTCTGTGACGACTGGGGCACTCAACCCAGGCAAGCCAGAGAGCAGTACGTTGCCCTTGCTATGAACGTGAAGAGCTTTCTCCAGGGGCCTGTTTAGGCTAAGGTTCCTCAGAAGCCAGGAGCCGCCGTTCCGGCACGGAGAGAAGTCATCCTGCGAAATTGGCGAACGAGCTCCTATCCTGTGTGCCCCCAGGAGCGTCGCAGAGTTAAGGCACTCCGTGGTGGAGTATGGCCTCATGGAAACCGCTGCACACCCAACTCCCCCGACGTGAAACACTGGAACTTACCTTGAGGCCTGAGGTCACCTTTCGTTCGGCCGGAGCTGAACCTGGGGTGCCGTGGGAGGAGTTCCTAGAAAGGCATTGCCAGCACGGTTTTCGCTTTGGGAGAACACGCAGCCTCGGCCCACAACGACAGTCCTGCCGTGCAGAGACGTCGGGCCGCTAGTGCTGTTCAAGGCAGCTTTGAAGCCAAGCGCAAGGCGCCTCCAAACGGGGAGAGAGCGAACTCTCCCCTCCGCGTCCCACGTTCAAGCTGAATGACGCAGCATGTTTCTCGGAAGGCTCTGCCGAGCTATCTGGTACAAGGGAGAGAGTGCCTGCCTCTGCTGAGACAGGTTTTGACGTGGGGATTGCTGGGCAGGCGGAAGAGCGTTCCCCAGGCCGTGCAAAGTTGAGGCCTTGGTGATTCTGGATGGTCCCAAGGGTCCGGAATTGTCCCTGGGGAAGCTGTCCTTTTCCCTCTTTTTCCGGCTGGAAGTACACCTCTGGCATCCGACCGCCGTTCGGCGACGTCCTGGGGGAGACGCCCTGGTTTCACTTGTGGCGCACACTGGTGTTTCTCAGAAGAGCCCAAGTTCCTCCCTGCGGGTGGGTGGGGGGGCTTGGCACACCAGCATGGAATGTAAGGCTGTTTAGAACTGCGTACCTTGAGGCCGTGTGAAGGCCGCACGAACGAGAGCTTTCGAGCGAACAGGGCAGCGCTTCGCCGTCACCGTTGCACCTTCACGGAGCTTCGTCGAACGAACGCATTTACTTCCTGGGGCTCAAACACAGCCGAGGAGTTGGAAGGCATAGAGTGAGTGCCCTTTGACAGTTGTTACAACGAACGTGAGTGCACAGTGTCTCGTGAAATACCTTGCACGGTTGAAAGCATTCCGTGAACGCATGCCCCTCCGCTCCCTCTGGCACTCCGAGGTGTTACTAACGGGGGAAATCTGGACTTTCGCTTGAGGCCGGGGTGGGGCGGGGGGACTCACAATTCTTCTGCCGGCGAGCTCCAGAGCGCTCCTGCTGGAGCTCCCAGCAAGGAACTGAGAGCAGCAGGCCTCACACGAGTCAACTCAGACTTCTTCTGTCACGAGTAAACTCAGACTCCTTATGTGAGGCCTTCCGGCAGCAAAGCGAAGGTGCGCGCGAGGAGTGTGCTTCAGGCAGCTTCGGACCCGCCACTGTCTCGTCTACCACGGAGGGGAATCAGGTTTGGCCAGGGTCGCCCAGCTTCATACCTGAGCTCCTACCGGTATCCTCAGTGGTTTCCGATTACCTCAAGGAAACACAACGGGAGGGACAGGGCCCTTCCGTGGAGGCCCTTTTGGGCACAGGGACCTCTGCGTGGGATCTAGTGGGTAAGTATGGCAGTACCTTAGGTAGGCCTCAGTGACCAAGGCTGTCGTCTGGCTCATGCCTTAGCTGTGTTAAGTGTGGAAAACGTGCTGGTCCTCAGGCTGGGCCCACAGCCTAGCTTTCGCTTCTGTGAGAGTGCTGTCCCGAGTCTCCTCCTGGAGCCAGTCGTCAGCACGGTGCCTTTTGGCACTGCAGTTCTCTTTCAGTCAAGGAGGCCGTGCGACTGGCAAAGGGAGTCTGCGCAGCACTGCCTTCGCGAGGCTCTTTGACGACTGGGGCACTCAACCCAGGCAAGCCAGAGAGCAGTACGTTGCCCTTGCTATGAACGTGAAGAGCTTTCTCCAGGGGCCTGTTTAGGCTAAGGTTCCTCAGAAGCCAGGAGCCGCCGTTCCGGCACGGAGAGAAGTCATCCTGCGAAATTGGCGAACGAGCTCCTATCCTGCGTGCCCCCAGGAGCGTCGCAGAGTTAAGGCACTCCGTGGTGGAGTATGGCCTCATGGAAACCGCTGCACACCCAACTCCCCCGACGTGAAACACTGGAACTTACCTTGAGGCCTGAGGTCACCTTTCGTTCGGCCGGAGCTGAACCTGGGGTGCCGTGGGAGGAGTTCCTAGAAAGGCATTGCCAGCACGGTTTTCGCTTTGGGAGAACACGCAGCCTCGGCCCACAACGACAGTCCTGCCGTGCAGAGACGTCGGGCCGCTAGTGCTGTTCAAGGCAGCTTTGAAGCCAAGCGCAAGGCGCCTCCAAACGGGGAGAGAGCGAACTCTCCCCTCCGCGTCCCACGTTCAAGCTGAATGACGCAGCATGTTTCTCGGAAGGCTCTGCCGAGCTATCTGGTACAAGGGAGAGAGTGCCTGCCTCTGCTGAGACAGGTTTTGACGTGGGGATTGCTGGGCAGGCGGAAGAGCGTTCCCCAGGCCGTGCAAAGTTGAGGCCTTGGTGATTCTGGATGGTCCCAAGGGTCCGGAATTGTCCCTGGGGAAGCTGTCCTTTTCCCTCTTTTTCCGGCTGGAAGTACACCTCTGGCATCCGACCGCCGTTCGGCGACGTCCTGGGGGAGACGCCCTGGTTTCACTTGTGGCGCACACTGGTGTTTCTCAGAAGAGCCCAAGTTCCTCCCTGCGGGTGGGTGGGGGGGCTTGGCACACCAGCATGGAATGTAAGGCTGTTTAGAACTGCGTACCTTGAGGCCGTGTGAAGGCCGCACGAACGAGAGCTTTCGAGCGAACAGGGCAGCGCTTCGCCGTCACCGTTGCACCTTCACGGAGCTTCGTCGAACGAACGCATTTACTTCCTGGGGCTCAAACACAGCCGAGGAGTTGGAAGGCATAGAGTGAGTGCCCTTTGACAGTTGTTACAACGAACGTGAGTGCACAGTGTCTCGTGAAATACCTTGCACGGTTGAAAGCATTCCGTGAACGCATGCCCCTCCGCTCCCTCTGGCACTCCGAGGTGTTACTAACGGGGGAAATCTGGACTTTCGCTTGAGGCCGGGGTGGGGCGGGGGGACTCACAATTCTTCTGCCGGCGAGCTCCAGAGCGCTCCTGCTGGAGCTCCCAGCAAGGAACTGAGAGCAGCAGGCCTCACACGAGTCAACTCAGACTTCTTCTGTCACGAGTAAACTCAGACTCCTTATGTGAGGCCTTCCGGCAGCAAAGCGAAGGTGCGCGCGAGGAGTGTGCTTCAGGCAGCTTCGGACCCGCCACTGTCTCGTCTACCACGGAGGGGAATCAGGTTTGGCCAGGGTCGCCCAGCTTCATACCTGAGCTCCTACCGGTATCCTCAGTGGTTTCCGATTACCTCAAGGAAACACAACGGGAGGGACAGGGCCCTTCCGTGGAGGCCCTTTTGGGCACAGGGACCTCTGCGTGGGATCTAGTGGGTAAGTATGGCAGTACCTTAGGTAGGCCTCAGTGACCAAGGCTGTCGTCTGGCTCATGCCTTAGCTGTGTTAAGTGTGGAAAACGTGCTGGTCCTCAGGCTGGGCCCACAGCCTAGCTTTCGCTTCTGTGAGAGTGCTGTCCCGAGTCTCCTCCTGGAGCCAGTCGTCAGCACGGTGCCTTTTGGCACTGCAGTTCTCTTTCAGTCAAGGAGGCCGTGCGACTGGCAAAGGGAGTCTGCGCAGCACTGCCTTCGCGAGGCTCTGTGACGACTGGGGCACTCAACCCAGGCAAGCCAGAGAGCAGTACGTTGCCCTTGCTATGAACGTGAAGAGCTTTCTCCAGGGGCCTGTTTAGGCTAAGGTTCCTCAGAAGCCAGGAGCCGCCGTTCCGGCACGGAGAGAAGTCATCCTGCGAAATTGGCGAACGAGCTCCTATCCTGTGTGCCCCCAGGAGCGTCGCAGAGTTAAGGCACTCCGTGGTGGAGTATGGCCTCATGGAAACCGCTGCACACCCAACTCCCCCGACGTGAAACACTGGAACTTACCTTGAGGCCTGAGGTCACCTTTCGTTCGGCCGGAGCTGAACCTGGGGTGCCGTGGGAGGAGTTCCTAGAAAGGCATTGCCAGCACGGTTTTCGCTTTGGGAGAACACGCAGCCTCGGCCCACAACGACAGTCCTGCCGTGCAGAGACGTCGGGCCGCTAGTGCTGTTCAAGGCAGCTTTGAAGCCAAGCGCAAGGCGCCTCCAAACGGGGAGAGAGCGAACTCTCCCCTCCGCGTCCCACGTTCAAGCTGAATGACGCAGCATGTTTCTCGGAAGGCTCTGCCGAGCTATCTGGTACAAGGGAGAGAGTGCCTGCCTCTGCTGAGACAGGTTTTGACGTGGGGATTGCTGGGCAGGCGGAAGAGCGTTCCCCAGGCCGTGCAAAGTTGAGGCCTTGGTGATTCTGGATGGTCCCAAGGGTCCGGAATTGTCCCTGGGGAAGCTGTCCTTTTCCCTCTTTTTCCGGCTGGAAGTACACCTCTGGCATCCGACCGCCGTTCGGCGACGTCCTGGGGGAGACGCCCTGGTTTCACTTGTGGCGCACACTGGTGTTTCTCAGAAGAGCCCAAGTTCCTCCCTGCGGGTGGGTGGGGGGGCTTGGCACACCAGCATGGAATGTAAGGCTGTTTAGAACTGCGTACCTTGAGGCCGTGTGAAGGCCGCACGAACGAGAGCTTTCGAGCGAACAGGGCAGCGCTTCGCCGTCACCGTTGCACCTTCACGGAGCTTCGTCGAACGAACGCATTTACTTCCTGGGGCTCAAACACAGCCGAGGAGTTGGAAGGCATAGAGTGAGTGCCCTTTGACAGTTGTTACAACGAACGTGAGTGCACAGTGTCTCGTGAAATACCTTGCACGGTTGAAAGCATTCCGTGAACGCATGCCCCTCCGCTCCCTCTGGCACTCCGAGGTGTTACTAACGGGGGAAATCTGGACTTTCGCTTGAGGCCGGGGTGGGGCGGGGGGACTCACAATTCTTCTGCCGGCGAGCTCCAGAGCGCTCCTGCTGGAGCTCCCAGCAAGGAACTGAGAGCAGCAGGCCTCACACGAGTCAACTCAGACTTCTTCTGTCACGAGTAAACTCAGACTCCTTATGTGAGGCCTTCCGGCAGCAAAGCGAAGGTGCGCGCGAGGAGTGTGCTTCAGGCAGCTTCGGACCCGCCACTGTCTCGTCTACCACGGAGGGGAATCAGGTTTGGCCAGGGTCGCCCAGCTTCATACCTGAGCTCCTACCGGTATCCTCAGTGGTTTCCGATTACCTCAAGGAAACACAACGGGAGGGACAGGGCCCTTCCGTGGAGGCCCTTTTGGGCACAGGGACCTCTGCGTGGGATCTAGTGGGTAAGTATGGCAGTACCTTAGGTAGGCCTCAGTGACCAAGGCTGTCGTCTGGCTCATGCCTTAGCTGTGTTAAGTGTGGAAAACGTGCTGGTCCTCAGGCTGGGCCCACAGCCTAGCTTTCGCTTCTGTGAGAGTGCTGTCCCGAGTCTCCTCCTGGAGCCAGTCGTCAGCACGGTGCCTTTTGGCACTGCAGTTCTCTTTCAGTCAAGGAGGCCGTGCGACTGGCAAAGGGAGTCTGCGCAGCACTGCCTTCGCGAGGCTCTGTGACGACTGGGGCACTCAACCCAGGCAAGCCAGAGAGCAGTACGTTGCCCTTGCTATGAACGTGAAGAGCTTTCTCCAGGGGCCTGTTTAGGCTAAGGTTCCTCAGAAGCCAGGAGCCGCCGTTCCGGCACGGAGAGAAGTCATCCTGCGAAATTGGCGAACGAGCTCCTATCCTGTGTGCCCCCAGGAGCGTCGCAGAGTTAAGGCACTCCGTGGTGGAGTATGGCCTCATGGAAACCGCTGCACACCCAACTCCCCCGACGTGAAACACTGGAACTTACCTTGAGGCCTGAGGTCACCTTTCGTTCGGCCGGAGCTGAACCTGGGGTGCCGTGGGAGGAGTTCCTAGAAAGGCATTGCCAGCACGGTTTTCGCTTTGGGAGAACACGCAGCCTCGGCCCACAACGACAGTCCTGCCGTGCAGAGACGTCGGGCCGCTAGTGCTGTTCAAGGCAGCTTTGAAGCCAAGCGCAAGGCGCCTCCAAACGGGGAGAGAGCGAACTCTCCCCTCCGCGTCCCACGTTCAAGCTGAATGACGCAGCATGTTTCTCGGAAGGCTCTGCCGAGCTATCTGGTACAAGGGAGAGAGTGCCTGCCTCTGCTGAGACAGGTTTTGACGTGGGGATTGCTGGGCAGGCGGAAGAGCGTTCCCCAGGCCGTGCAAAGTTGAGGCCTTGGTGATTCTGGATGGTCCCAAGGGTCCGGAATTGTCCCTGGGGAAGCTGTCCTTTTCCCTCTTTTTCCGGCTGGAAGTACACCTCTGGCATCCGACCGCCGTTCGGCGACGTCCTGGGGGAGACGCCCTGGTTTCACTTGTGGCGCACACTGGTGTTTCTCAGAAGAGCCCAAGTTCCTCCCTGCGGGTGGGTGGGGGGGCTTGGCACACCAGCATGGAATGTAAGGCTGTTTAGAACTGCGTACCTTGAGGCCGTGTGAAGGCCGCACGAACGAGAGCTTTCGAGCGAACAGGGCAGCGCTTCGCCGTCACCGTTGCACCTTCACGGAGCTTCGTCGAACGAACGCATTTACTTCCTGGGGCTCAAACACAGCCGAGGAGTTGGAAGGCATAGAGTGAGTGCCCTTTGACAGTTGTTACAACGAACGTGAGTGCACAGTGTCTCGTGAAATACCTTGCACGGTTGAAAGCATTCCGTGAACGCATGCCCCTCCGCTCCCTCTGGCACTCCGAGGTGTTACTAACGGGGGAAATCTGGACTTTCGCTTGAGGCCGGGGTGGGGCGGGGGGACTCACAATTCTTCTGCCGGCGAGCTCCAGAGCGCTCCTGCTGGAGCTCCCAGCAAGGAACTGAGAGCAGCAGGCCTCACACGAGTCAACTCAGACTTCTTCTGTCACGAGTAAACTCAGACTCCTTATGTGAGGCCTTCCGGCAGCAAAGCGAAGGTGCGCGCGAGGAGTGTGCTTCAGGCAGCTTCGGACCCGCCACTGTCTCGTCTACCACGGAGGGGAATCAGGTTTGGCCAGGGTCGCCCAGCTTCATACCTGAGCTCCTACCGGTATCCTCAGTGGTTTCCGATTACCTCAAGGAAACACAACGGGAGGGACAGGGCCCTTCCGTGGAGGCCCTTTTGGGCACAGGGACCTCTGCGTGGGATCTAGTGGGTAAGTATGGCAGTACCTTAGGTAGGCCTCAGTGACCAAGGCTGTCGTCTGGCTCATGCCTTAGCTGTGTTAAGTGTGGAAAACGTGCTGGTCCTCAGGCTGGGCCCACAGCCTAGCTTTCGCTTCTGTGAGAGTGCTGTCCCGAGTCTCCTCCTGGAGCCAGTCGTCAGCACGGTGCCTTTTGGCACTGCAGTTCTCTTTCAGTCAAGGAGGCCGTGCGACTGGCAAAGGGAGTCTGCGCAGCACTGCCTTCGCGAGGCTCTGTGACGACTGGGGCACTCAACCCAGGCAAGCCAGAGAGCAGTACGTTGCCCTTGCTATGAACGTGAAGAGCTTTCTCCAGGGGCCTGTTTAGGCTAAGGTTCCTCAGAAGCCAGGAGCCGCCGTTCCGGCACGGAGAGAAGTCATCCTGCGAAATTGGCGAACGAGCTCCTATCCTGTGTGCCCCCAGGAGCGTCGCAGAGTTAAGGCACTCCGTGGTGGAGTATGGCCTCATGGAAACCGCTGCACACCCAACTCCCCCGACGTGAAACACTGGAACTTACCTTGAGGCCTGAGGTCACCTTTCGTTCGGCCGGAGCTGAACCTGGGGTGCCGTGGGAGGAGTTCCTAGAAAGGCATTGCCAGCACGGTTTTCGCTTTGGGAGAACACGCAGCCTCGGCCCACAACGACTGTCCTGCCGTGCAGAGACGTCGGGCCGCTAGTGCTGTTCAAGGCAGCTTTGAAGCCAAGCGCAAGGCGCCTCCAAACGGGGAGAGAGCGAACTCTCCCCTCCGCGTCCCACGTTCAAGCTGAATGACGCAGCATGTTTCTCGGAAGGCTCTGCCGAGCTATCTGGTACAAGGGAGAGAGTGCCTGCCTCTGCTGAGACAGGTTTTGACGTGGGGATTGCTGGGCAGGCGGAAGAGCGTTCCCCAGGCCGTGCAAAGTTGAGGCCTTGGTGATTCTGGATGGTCCCAAGGGTCCGGAATTGTCCCTGGGGAAGCTGTCCTTTTCCCTCTTTTTCCGGCTGGAAGTACACCTCTGGCATCCGACCGCCGTTCGGCGACGTCCTGGGGGAGACGCCCTGGTTTCACTTGTGGCGCACACTGGTGTTTCTCAGAAGAGCCCAAGTTCCTCCCTGCGGGTGGGTGGGGGGGCTTGGCACACCAGCATGGAATGTAAGGCTGTTTAGAACTGCGTACCTTGAGGCCGTGTGAAGGCCGCACGAACGAGAGCTTTCGAGCGAACAGGGCAGCGCTTCGCCGTCACCGTTGCACCTTCACGGAGCTTCGTCGAACGAACGCATTTACTTCCTGGGGCTCAAACACAGCCGAGGAGTTGGAAGGCATAGAGTGAGTGCCCTTTGACAGTTGTTACAACGAACGTGAGTGCACAGTGTCTCGTGAAATACCTTGCACGGTTGAAAGCATTCCGTGAACGCATGCCCCTCCGCTCCCTCTGGCACTCCGAGGTGTTACTAACGGGGGAAATCTGGACTTTCGCTTGAGGCCGGGGTGGGGCGGGGGGACTCACAATTCTTCTGCCGGCGAGCTCCAGAGCGCTCCTGCTGGAGCTCCCAGCAAGGAACTGAGAGCAGCAGGCCTCACACGAGTCAACTCAGACTTCTTCTGTCACGAGTAAACTCAGACTCCTCATGTGAGGCCTTCCGGCAGCAAAGCGAAGGTGCGCGCGAGGAGTGTGCTTCAGGCAGCTTCGGACCCGCCACTGTCTCGTCTACCACGGAGGGGAATCAGGTTTGGCCAGGGTCGCCCAGCTTCATACCTGAGCTCCTACCGGTATCCTCAGTGGTTTCCGATTACCTCAAGGAAACACAACGGGAGGGACAGGGCCCTTCCGTGGAGGCCCTTTTGGGCACAGGGACCTCTGCGTGGGATCTAGTGGGTAAGTATGGCAGTACCTTAGGTAGGCCTCAGTGACCAAGGCTGTCGTCTGGCTCATGCCTTAGCTGTGTTAAGTGTGGAAAACGTGCTGGTCCTCAGGCTGGGCCCACAGCCTAGCTTTCGCTTCTGTGAGAGTGCTGTCCCGAGTCTCCTCCTGGAGCCAGTCGTCAGCACGGTGCCTTTTGGCACTGCAGTTCTCTTTCAGTCAAGGAGGCCGTGCGACTGGCAAAGGGAGTCTGCGCAGCACTGCCTTCGCGAGGCTCTGTGACGACTGGGGCACTCAACCCAGGCAAGCCAGAGAGCAGTACGTTGCCCTTGCTATGAACGTGAAGAGCTTTCTCCAGGGGCCTGTTTAGGCTAAGGTTCCTCAGAAGCCAGGAGCCGCCGTTCCGGCACGGAGAGAAGTCATCCTGCGAAATTGGCGAACGAGCTCCTATCCTGTGTGCCCCCAGGAGCGTCGCAGAGTTAAGGCACTCCGTGGTGGAGTATGGCCTCATGGAAACCGCTGCACACCCAACTCCCCCGACGTGAAACACTGGAACTTACCTTGAGGCCTGAGGTCACCTTTCGTTCGGCCGGAGCTGAACCTGGGGTGCCGTGGGAGGAGTTCCTAGAAAGGCATTGCCAGCACGGTTTTCGCTTTGGGAGAACACGCAGCCTCGGCCCACAACGACAGTCCTGCCGTGCAGAGACGTCGGGCCGCTAGTGCTGTTCAAGGCAGCTTTGAAGCCAAGCGCAAGGCGCCTCCAAACGGGGAGAGAGCGAACTCTCCCCTCCGCGTCCCACGTTCAAGCTGAATGACGCAGCATGTTTCTCGGAAGGCTCTGCCGAGCTATCTGGTACAAGGGAGAGAGTGCCTGCCTCTGCTGAGACAGGTTTTGACGTGGGGATTGCTGGGCAGGCGGAAGAGCGTTCCCCAGGCCGTGCAAAGTTGAGGCCTTGGTGATTCTGGATGGTCCCAAGGGTCCGGAATTGTCCCTGGGGAAGCTGTCCTTTTCCCTCTTTTTCCGGCTGGAAGTACACCTCTGGCATCCGACCGCCGTTCGGCGACGTCCTGGGGGAGACGCCCTGGTTTCACTTGTGGCGCACACTGGTGTTTCTCAGAAGAGCCCAAGTTCCTCCCTGCGGGTGGGTGGGGGGGCTTGGCACACCAGCATGGAATGTAAGGCTGTTTAGAACTGCGTACCTTGAGGCCGTGTGAAGGCCGCACGAACGAGAGCTTTCGAGCGAACAGGGCAGCGCTTCGCCGTCACCGTTGCACCTTCACGGAGCTTCGTCGAACGAACGCATTTACTTCCTGGGGCTCAAACACAGCCGAGGAGTTGGAAGGCATAGAGTGAGTGCCCTTTGACAGTTGTTACAACGAACGTGAGTGCACAGTGTCTCGTGAAATACCTTGCACGGTTGAAAGCATTCCGTGAACGCATGCCCCTCCGCTCCCTCTGGCACTCCGAGGTGTTACTAACGGGGGAAATCTGGACTTTCGCTTGAGGCCGGGGTGGGGCGGGGGGACTCACAATTCTTCTGCCGGCGAGCTCCAGAGCGCTCCTGCTGGAGCTCCCAGCAAGGAACTGAGAGCAGCAGGCCTCACACGAGTCAACTCAGACTTCTTCTGTCACGAGTAAACTCAGACTCCTTATGTGAGGCCTTCCGGCAGCAAAGCGAAGGTGCGCGCGAGGAGTGTGCTTCAGGCAGCTTCGGACCCGCCACTGTCTCGTCTACCACGGAGGGGAATCAGGTTTGGCCAGGGTCGCCCAGCTTCATACCTGAGCTCCTACCGGTATCCTCAGTGGTTTCCGATTACCTCAAGGAAACACAACGGGAGGGACAGGGCCCTTCCGTGGAGGCCCTTTTGGGCACAGGGACCTCTGCGTGGGATCTAGTGGGTAAGTATGGCAGTACCTTAGGTAGGCCTCAGTGACCAAGGCTGTCGTCTGGCTCATGCCTTAGCTGTGTTAAGTGTGGAAAACGTGCTGGTCCTCAGGCTGGGCCCACAGCCTAGCTTTCGCTTCTGTGAGAGTGCTGTCCCGAGTCTCCTCCTGGAGCCAGTCGTCAGCACGGTGCCTTTTGGCACTGCAGTTCTCTTTCAGTCAAGGAGGCCGTGCGACTGGCAAAGGGAGTCTGCGCAGCACTGCCTTCGCGAGACTCTTTGACGACTGGGGCACTCAACCCAGGCAAGCCAGAGAGCAGTACGTTGCCCTTGCTATGAACGTGAAGAGCTTTCTCCAGGGGCCTGTTTAGGCTAAGGTTCCTCAGAAGCCAGGAGCCGCCGTTCCGGCACGGAGAGAAGTCATCCTGCGAAATTGGCGAACGAGCTCCTATCCTGTGTGCCCCCAGGAGCGTCGCAGAGTTAAGGCACTCCGTGGTGGAGTATGGCCTCATGGAAACCGCTGCACACCCAACTCCCCCGACGTGAAACACTGGAACTTACCTTGAGGCCTGAGGTCACCTTTCGTTCGGCCGGAGCTGAACCTGGGGTGCCGTGGGAGGAGTTCCTAGAAAGGCATTGCCAGCACGGTTTTCGCTTTGGGAGAACACGCAGCCTCGGCCCACAACGACAGTCCTGCCGTGCAGAGACGTCGGGCCGCTAGTGCTGTTCAAGGCAGCTTTGAAGCCAAGCGCAAGGCGCCTCCAAACGGGGAGAGAGCGAACTCTCCCCTCCGCGTCCCACGTTCAAGCTGAATGACGCAGCATGTTTCTCGGAAGGCTCTGCCGAGCTATCTGGTACAAGGGAGAGAGTGCCTGCCTCTGCTGAGACAGGTTTTGACGTGGGGATTGCTGGGCAGGCGGAAGAGCGTTCCCCAGGCCGTGCAAAGTTGAGGCCTTGGTGATTCTGGATGGTCCCAAGGGTCCGGAATTGTCCCTGGGGAAGCTGTCCTTTTCCCTCTTTTTCCGGCTGGAAGTACACCTCTGGCATCCGACCGCCGTTCGGCGACGTCCTGGGGGAGACGCCCTGGTTTCACTTGTGGCGCACACTGGTGTTTCTCAGAAGAGCCCAAGTTCCTCCCTGCGGGTGGGTGGGGGGGCTTGGCACACCAGCATGGAATGTAAGGCTGTTTAGAACTGCGTACCTTGAGGCCGTGTGAAGGCCGCACGAACGAGAGCTTTCGAGCGAACAGGGCAGCGCTTCGCCGTCACCGTTGCACCTTCACGGAGCTTCGTCGAACGAACGCATTTACTTCCTGGGGCTCAAACACAGCCGAGGAGTTGGAAGGCATAGAGTGAGTGCCCTTTGACAGTTGTTACAACGAACGTGAGTGCACAGTGTCTCGTGAAATACCTTGCACGGTTGAAAGCATTCCGTGAACGCATGCCCCTCCGCTCCCTCTGGCACTCCGAGGTGTTACTAACGGGGGAAATCTGGACTTTCGCTTGAGGCCGGGGTGGGGCGGGGGGACTCACAATTCTTCTGCCGGCGAGCTCCAGAGCGCTCCTGCTGGAGCTCCCAGCAAGGAACTGAGAGCAGCAGGCCTCACACGAGTCAACTCAGACTTCTTCTGTCACGAGTAAACTCAGACTCCTTATGTGAGGCCTTCCGGCAGCAAAGCGAAGGTGCGCGCGAGGAGTGTGCTTCAGGCAGCTTCGGACCCGCCACTGTCTCGTCTACCACGGAGGGGAATCAGGTTTGGCCAGGGTCGCCCAGCTTCATACCTGAGCTCCTACCGGTATCCTCAGTGGTTTCCGATTACCTCAAGGAAACACAACGGGAGGGACAGGGCCCTTCCGTGGAGGCCCTTTTGGGCACAGGGACCTCTGCGTGGGATCTAGTGGGTAAGTATGGCAGTACCTTAGGTAGGCCTCAGTGACCAAGGCTGTCGTCTGGCTCATGCCTTAGCTGTGTTAAGTGTGGAAAACGTGCTGGTCCTCAGGCTGGGCCCACAGCCTAGCTTTCGCTTCTGTGAGAGTGCTGTCCCGAGTCTCCTCCTGGAGCCAGTCGTCAGCACGGTGCCTTTTGGCACTGCAGTTCTCTTTCAGTCAAGGAGGCCGTGCGACTGGCAAAGGGAGTCTGCGCAGCACTGCCTTCGCGAGGCTCTGTGACGACTGGGGCACTCAACCCAGGCAAGCCAGAGAGCAGTACGTTGCCCTTGCTATGAACGTGAAGAGCTTTCTCCAGGGGCCTGTTTAGGCTAAGGTTCCTCAGAAGCCAGGAGCCGCCGTTCCGGCACGGAGAGAAGTCATCCTGCGAAATTGGCGAACGAGCTCCTATCCTGTGTGCCCCCAGGAGCGTCGCAGAGTTAAGGCACTCCGTGGTGGAGTATGGCCTCATGGAAACCGCTGCACACCCAACTCCCCCGACGTGAAACACTGGAACTTACCTTGAGGCCTGAGGTCACCTTTCGTTCGGCCGGAGCTGAACCTGGGGTGCCGTGGGAGGAGTTCCTAGAAAGGCATTGCCAGCACGGTTTTCGCTTTGGGAGAACACGCAGCCTCGGCCCACAACGACAGTCCTGCCGTGCAGAGACGTCGGGCCGCTAGTGCTGTTCAAGGCAGCTTTGAAGCCAAGCGCAAGGCGCCTCCAAACGGGGAGAGAGCGAACTCTCCCCTCCGCGTCCCACGTTCAAGCTGAATGACGCAGCATGTTTCTCGGAAGGCTCTGCCGAGCTATCTGGTACAAGGGAGAGAGTGCCTGCCTCTGCTGAGACAGGTTTTGACGTGGGGATTGCTGGGCAGGCGGAAGAGCGTTCCCCAGGCCGTGCAAAGTTGAGGCCTTGGTGATTCTGGATGGTCCCAAGGGTCCGGAATTGTCCCTGGGGAAGCTGTCCTTTTCCCTCTTTTTCCGGCTGGAAGTACACCTCTGGCATCCGACCGCCGTTCGGCGACGTCCTGGGGGAGACGCCCTGGTTTCACTTGTGGCGCACACTGGTGTTTCTCAGAAGAGCCCAAGTTCCTCCCTGCGGGTGGGTGGGGGGGCTTGGCACACCAGCATGGAATGTAAGGCTGTTTAGAACTGCGTACCTTGAGGCCGTGTGAAGGCCGCACGAACGAGAGCTTTCGAGCGAACAGGGCAGCGCTTCGCCGTCACCGTTGCACCTTCACGGAGCTTCGTCGAACGAACGCATTTACTTCCTGGGGCTCAAACACAGCCGAGGAGTTGGAAGGCATAGAGTGAGTGCCCTTTGACAGTTGTTACAACGAACGTGAGTGCACAGTGTCTCGTGAAATACCTTGCACGGTTGAAAGCATTCCGTGAACGCATGCCCCTCCGCTCCCTCTGGCACTCCGAGGTGTTACTAACGGGGGAAATCTGGACTTTCGCTTGAGGCCGGGGTGGGGCGGGGGGACTCACAGTTCTTCTGCCGGCGAGCTCCAGAGCGCTCCTGCTGGAGCTCCCAGCAAGGAACTGAGAGCAGCAGGCCTCACACGAGTCAACTCAGACTTCTTCTGTCACGAGTAAACTCAGACTCCTTATGTGAGGCCTTCCGGCAGCAAAGCGAAGGTGCGCGCGAGGAGTGTGCTTCAGGCAGCTTCGGACCCGCCGCTGTCTCGTCTACCACGGAGGGGAATCAGGTTTGGCCAGGGTCGCCCAGCTTCATACCTGAGCTCCTACCGGTATCCTCAGTGGTTTCCGATTACCTCAAGGAAACACAACGGGAGGGACAGGGCCCTTCCGTGGAGGCCCTTTTGGGCACAGGGACCTCTGCGTGGGATCTAGTGGGTAAGTATGGCAGTACCTTAGGTAGGCCTCAGTGACCAAGGCTGTCGTCTGGCTCATGCCTTAGCTGTGTTAAGTGTGGAAAACGTGCTGGTCCTCAGGCTGGGCCCACAGCCTAGCTTTCGCTTCTGTGAGAGTGCTGTCCCGAGTCTCCTCCTGGAGCCAGTCGTCAGCACGGTGCCTTTTGGCACTGCAGTTCTCTTTCAGTCAAGGAGGCCGTGCGACTGGCAAAGGGAGTCTGCGCAGCACTGCCTTCGCGAGGCTCTGTGACGACTGGGGCACTCAACCCAGGCAAGCCAGAGAGCAGTACGTTGCCCTTGCTATGAACGTGAAGAGCTTTCTCCAGGGGCCTGTTTAGGCTAAGGTTCCTCAGAAGCCAGGAGCCGCCGTTCCGGCACGGAGAGAAGTCATCCTGCGAAATTGGCGAACGAGCTCCTATCCTGTGTGCCCCCAGGAGCGTCGCAGAGTTAAGGCACTCCGTGGTGGAGTATGGCCTCATGGAAACCGCTGCACACCCAACTCCCCCGACGTGAAACACTGGAACTTACCTTGAGGCCTGAGGTCACCTTTCGTTCGGCCGGAGCTGAACCTGGGGTGCCGTGGGAGGAGTTCCTAGAAAGGCATTGCCAGCACGGTTTTCGCTTTGGGAGAACACGCAGCCTCGGCCCACAACGACAGTCCTGCCGTGCAGAGACGTCGGGCCGCTAGTGCTGTTCAAGGCAGCTTTGAAGCCAAGCGCAAGGCGCCTCCAAACGGGGAGAGAGCGAACTCTCCCCTCCGCGTCCCACGTTCAAGCTGAATGACGCAGCATGTTTCTCGGAAGGCTCTGCCGAGCTATCTGGTACAAGGGAGAGAGTGCCTGCCTCTGCTGAGACAGGTTTTGACGTGGGGATTGCTGGGCAGGCGGAAGAGCGTTCCCCAGGCCGTGCAAAGTTGAGGCCTTGGTGATTCTGGATGGTCCCAAGGGTCCGGAATTGTCCCTGGGGAAGCTGTCCTTTTCCCTCTTTTTCCGGCTGGAAGTACACCTCTGGCATCCGACCGCCGTTCGGCGACGTCCTGGGGGAGACGCCCTGGTTTCACTTGTGGCGCACACTGGTGTTTCTCAGAAGAGCCCAAGTTCCTCCCTGCGGGTGGGTGGGGGGGCTTGGCACACCAGCATGGAATGTAAGGCTGTTTAGAACTGCGTACCTTGAGGCCGTGTGAAGGCCGCACGAACGAGAGCTTTCGAGCGAACAGGGCAGCGCTTCGCCGTCACCGTTGCACCTTCACGGAGCTTCGTCGAACGAACGCATTTACTTCCTGGGGCTCAAACACAGCCGAGGAGTTGGAAGGCATAGAGTGAGTGCCCTTTGACAGTTGTTACAACGAACGTGAGTGCACAGTGTCTCGTGAAATACCTTGCACGGTTGAAAGCATTCCGTGAACGCATGCCCCTCCGCTCCCTCTGGCACTCCGAGGTGTTACTAACGGGGGAAATCTGGACTTTCGCTTGAGGCCGGGGTGGGGCGGGGGGACTCACAATTCTTCTGCCGGCGAGCTCCAGAGCGCTCCTGCTGGAGCTCCCAGCAAGGAACTGAGAGCAGCAGGCCTCACACGAGTCAACTCAGACTTCTTCTGTCACGAGTAAACTCAGACTCCTTATGTGAGGCCTTCCGGCAGCAAAGCGAAGGTGCGCGCGAGGAGTGTGCTTCAGGCAGCTTCGGACCCGCCACTGTCTCGTCTACCACGGAGGGGAATCAGGTTTGGCCAGGGTCGCCCAGCTTCATACCTGAGCTCCTACCGGTATCCTCAGTGGTTTCCGATTACCTCAAGGAAACACAACGGGAGGGACAGGGCCCTTCCGTGGAGGCCCTTTTGGGCACAGGGACCTCTGCGTGGGATCTAGTGGGTAAGTATGGCAGTACCTTAGGTAGGCCTCAGTGACCAAGGCTGTCGTCTGGCTCATGCCTTAGCTGTGTTAAGTGTGGAAAACGTGCTGGTCCTCAGGCTGGGCCCACAGCCTAGCTTTCGCTTCTGTGAGAGTGCTGTCCCGAGTCTCCTCCTGGAGCCAGTCGTCAGCACGGTGCCTTTTGGCACTGCAGTTCTCTTTCAGTCAAGGAGGCCGTGCGACTGGCAAAGGGAGTCTGCGCAGCACTGCCTTCGCGAGGCTCTGTGACGACTGGGGCACTCAACCCAGGCAAGCCAGAGAGCAGTACGTTGCCCTTGCTATGAACGTGAAGAGCTTTCTCCAGGGGCCTGTTTAGGCTAAGGTTCCTCAGAAGCCAGGAGCCGCCGTTCCGGCACGGAGAGAAGTCATCCTGCGAAATTGGCGAACGAGCTCCTATCCTGTGTGCCCCCAGGAGCGTCGCAGAGTTAAGGCACTCCGTGGTGGAGTATGGCCTCATGGAAACCGCTGCACACCCAACTCCCCCGACGTGAAACACTGGAACTTACCTTGAGGCCTGAGGTCACCTTTCGTTCGGCCGGAGCTGAACCTGGGGTGCCGTGGGAGGAGTTCCTAGAAAGGCATTGCCAGCACGGTTTTCGCTTTGGGAGAACACGCAGCCTCGGCCCACAACGACTGTCCTGCCGTGCAGAGACGTCGGGCCGCTAGTGCTGTTCAAGGCAGCTTTGAAGCCAAGCGCAAGGCGCCTCCAAACGGGGAGAGAGCGAACTCTCCCCTCCGCGTCCCACGTTCAAGCTGAATGACGCAGCATGTTTCTCGGAAGGCTCTGCCGAGCTATCTGGTACAAGGGAGAGAGTGCCTGCCTCTGCTGAGACAGGTTTTGACGTGGGGATTGCTGGGCAGGCGGAAGAGCGTTCCCCAGGCCGTGCAAAGTTGAGGCCTTGGTGATTCTGGATGGTCCCAAGGGTCCGGAATTGTCCCTGGGGAAGCTGTCCTTTTCCCTCTTTTTCCGGCTGGAAGTACACCTCTGGCATCCGACCGCCGTTCGGCGACGTCCTGGGGGAGACGCCCTGGTTTCACTTGTGGCGCACACTGGTGTTTCTCAGAAGAGCCCAAGTTCCTCCCTGCGGGTGGGTGGGGGGGCTTGGCACACCAGCATGGAATGTAAGGCTGTTTAGAACTGCGTACCTTGAGGCCGTGTGAAGGCCGCACGAACGAGAGCTTTCGAGCGAACAGGGCAGCGCTTCGCCGTCACCGTTGCACCTTCACGGAGCTTCGTCGAACGAACGCATTTACTTCCTGGGGCTCAAACACAGCCGAGGAGTTGGAAGGCATAGAGTGAGTGCCCTTTGACAGTTGTTACAACGAACGTGAGTGCACAGTGTCTCGTGAAATACCTTGCACGGTTGAAAGCATTCCGTGAACGCATGCCCCTCCGCTCCCTCTGGCACTCCGAGGTGTTACTAACGGGGGAAATCTGGACTTTCGCTTGAGGCCGGGGTGGGGCGGGGGGACTCACAATTCTTCTGCCGGCGAGCTCCAGAGCGCTCCTGCTGGAGCTCCCAGCAAGGAACTGAGAGCAGCAGGCCTCACACGAGTCAACTCAGACTTCTTCTGTCACGAGTAAACTCAGACTCCTCATGTGAGGCCTTCCGGCAGCAAAGCGAAGGTGCGCGCGAGGAGTGTGCTTCAGGCAGCTTCGGACCCGCCACTGTCTCGTCTACCACGGAGGGGAATCAGGTTTGGCCAGGGTCGCCCAGCTTCATACCTGAGCTCCTACCGGTATCCTCAGTGGTTTCCGATTACCTCAAGGAAACACAACGGGAGGGACAGGGCCCTTCCGTGGAGGCCCTTTTGGGCACAGGGACCTCTGCGTGGGATCTAGTGGGTAAGTATGGCAGTACCTTAGGTAGGCCTCAGTGACCAAGGCTGTCGTCTGGCTCATGCCTTAGCTGTGTTAAGTGTGGAAAACGTGCTGGTCCTCAGGCTGGGCCCACAGCCTAGCTTTCGCTTCTGTGAGAGTGCTGTCCCGAGTCTCCTCCTGGAGCCAGTCGTCAGCACGGTGCCTTTTGGCACTGCAGTTCTCTTTCAGTCAAGGAGGCCGTGCGACTGGCAAAGGGAGTCTGCGCAGCACTGCCTTCGCGAGGCTCTGTGACGACTGGGGCACTCAACCCAGGCAAGCCAGAGAGCAGTACGTTGCCCTTGCTATGAACGTGAAGAGCTTTCTCCAGGGGCCTGTTTAGGCTAAGGTTCCTCAGAAGCCAGGAGCCGCCGTTCCGGCACGGAGAGAAGTCATCCTGCGAAATTGGCGAACGAGCTCCTATCCTGTGTGCCCCCAGGAGCGTCGCAGAGTTAAGGCACTCCGTGGTGGAGTATGGCCTCATGGAAACCGCTGCACACCCAACTCCCCCGACGTGAAACACTGGAACTTACCTTGAGGCCTGAGGTCACCTTTCGTTCGGCCGGAGCTGAACCTGGGGTGCCGTGGGAGGAGTTCCTAGAAAGGCATTGCCAGCACGGTTTTCGCTTTGGGAGAACACGCAGCCTCGGCCCACAACGACAGTCCTGCCGTGCAGAGACGTCGGGCCGCTAGTGCTGTTCAAGGCAGCTTTGAAGCCAAGCGCAAGGCGCCTCCAAACGGGGAGAGAGCGAACTCTCCCCTCCGCGTCCCACGTTCAAGCTGAATGACGCAGCATGTTTCTCGGAAGGCTCTGCCGAGCTATCTGGTACAAGGGAGAGAGTGCCTGCCTCTGCTGAGACAGGTTTTGACGTGGGGATTGCTGGGCAGGCGGAAGAGCGTTCCCCAGGCCGTGCAAAGTTGAGGCCTTGGTGATTCTGGATGGTCCCAAGGGTCCGGAATTGTCCCTGGGGAAGCTGTCCTTTTCCCTCTTTTTCCGGCTGGAAGTACACCTCTGGCATCCGACCGCCGTTCGGCGACGTCCTGGGGGAGACGCCCTGGTTTCACTTGTGGCGCACACTGGTGTTTCTCAGAAGAGCCCAAGTTCCTCCCTGCGGGTGGGTGGGGGGGCTTGGCACACCAGCATGGAATGTAAGGCTGTTTAGAACTGCGTACCTTGAGGCCGTGTGAAGGCCGCACGAACGAGAGCTTTCGAGCGAACAGGGCAGCGCTTCGCCGTCACCGTTGCACCTTCACGGAGCTTCGTCGAACGAACGCATTTACTTCCTGGGGCTCAAACACAGCCGAGGAGTTGGAAGGCATAGAGTGAGTGCCCTTTGACAGTTGTTACAACGAACGTGAGTGCACAGTGTCTCGTGAAATACCTTGCACGGTTGAAAGCATTCCGTGAACGCATGCCCCTCCGCTCCCTCTGGCACTCCGAGGTGTTACTAACGGGGGAAATCTGGACTTTCGCTTGAGGCCGGGGTGGGGCGGGGGGACTCACAATTCTTCTGCCGGCGAGCTCCAGAGCGCTCCTGCTGGAGCTCCCAGCAAGGAACTGAGAGCAGCAGGCCTCACACGAGTCAACTCAGACTTCTTCTGTCACGAGTAAACTCAGACTCCTTATGTGAGGCCTTCCGGCAGCAAAGCGAAGGTGCGCGCGAGGAGTGTGCTTCAGGCAGCTTCGGACCCGCCACTGTCTCGTCTACCACGGAGGGGAATCAGGTTTGGCCAGGGTCGCCCAGCTTCATACCTGAGCTCCTACCGGTATCCTCAGTGGTTTCCGATTACCTCAAGGAAACACAACGGGAGGGACAGGGCCCTTCCGTGGAGGCCCTTTTGGGCACAGGGACCTCTGCGTGGGATCTAGTGGGTAAGTATGGCAGTACCTTAGGTAGGCCTCAGTGACCAAGGCTGTCGTCTGGCTCATGCCTTAGCTGTGTTAAGTGTGGAAAACGTGCTGGTCCTCAGGCTGGGCCCACAGCCTAGCTTTCGCTTCTGTGAGAGTGCTGTCCCGAGTCTCCTCCTGGAGCCAGTCGTCAGCACGGTGCCTTTTGGCACTGCAGTTCTCTTTCAGTCAAGGAGGCCGTGCGACTGGCAAAGGGAGTCTGCGCAGCACTGCCTTCGCGAGGCTCTGTGACGACTGGGGCACTCAACCCAGGCAAGCCAGAGAGCAGTACGTTGCCCTTGCTATGAACGTGAAGAGCTTTCTCCAGGGGCCTGTTTAGGCTAAGGTTCCTCAGAAGCCAGGAGCCGCCGTTCCGGCACGGAGAGAAGTCATCCTGCGAAATTGGCGAACGAGCTCCTATCCTGTGTGCCCCCAGGAGCGTCGCAGAGTTAAGGCACTCCGTGGTGGAGTATGGCCTCATGGAAACCGCTGCACACCCAACTCCCCCGACGTGAAACACTGGAACTTACCTTGAGGCCTGAGGTCACCTTTCGTTCGGCCGGAGCTGAACCTGGGGTGCCGTGGGAGGAGTTCCTAGAAAGGCATTGCCAGCACGGTTTTCGCTTTGGGAGAACACGCAGCCTCGGCCCACAACGACTGTCCTGCCGTGCAGAGACGTCGGGCCGCTAGTGCTGTTCAAGGCAGCTTTGAAGCCAAGCGCAAGGCGCCTCCAAACGGGGAGAGAGCGAACTCTCCCCTCCGCGTCCCACGTTCAAGCTGAATGACGCAGCATGTTTCTCGGAAGGCTCTGCCGAGCTATCTGGTACAAGGGAGAGAGTGCCTGCCTCTGCTGAGACAGGTTTTGACGTGGGGATTGCTGGGCAGGCGGAAGAGCGTTCCCCAGGCCGTGCAAAGTTGAGGCCTTGGTGATTCTGGATGGTCCCAAGGGTCCGGAATTGTCCCTGGGGAAGCTGTCCTTTTCCCTCTTTTTCCGGCTGGAAGTACACCTCTGGCATCCGACCGCCGTTCGGCGACGTCCTGGGGGAGACGCCCTGGTTTCACTTGTGGCGCACACTGGTGTTTCTCAGAAGAGCCCAAGTTCCTCCCTGCGGGTGGGTGGGGGGGCTTGGCACACCAGCATGGAATGTAAGGCTGTTTAGAACTGCGTACCTTGAGGCCGTGTGAAGGCCGCACGAACGAGAGCTTTCGAGCGAACAGGGCAGCGCTTCGCCGTCACCGTTGCACCTTCACGGAGCTTCGTCGAACGAACGCATTTACTTCCTGGGGCTCAAACACAGCCGAGGAGTTGGAAGGCATAGAGTGAGTGCCCTTTGACAGTTGTTACAACGAACGTGAGTGCACAGTGTCTCGTGAAATACCTTGCACGGTTGAAAGCATTCCGTGAACGCATGCCCCTCCGCTCCCTCTGGCACTCCGAGGTGTTACTAACGGGGGAAATCTGGACTTTCGCTTGAGGCCGGGGTGGGGCGGGGGGACTCACAATTCTTCTGCCGGCGAGCTCCAGAGCGCTCCTGCTGGAGCTCCCAGCAAGGAACTGAGAGCAGCAGGCCTCACACGAGTCAACTCAGACTTCTTCTGTCACGAGTAAACTCAGACTCCTCATGTGAGGCCTTCCGGCAGCAAAGCGAAGGTGCGCGCGAGGAGTGTGCTTCAGGCAGCTTCGGACCCGCCACTGTCTCGTCTACCACGGAGGGGAATCAGGTTTGGCCAGGGTCGCCCAGCTTCATACCTGAGCTCCTACCGGTATCCTCAGTGGTTTCCGATTACCTCAAGGAAACACAACGGGAGGGACAGGGCCCTTCCGTGGAGGCCCTTTTGGGCACAGGGACCTCTGCGTGGGATCTAGTGGGTAAGTATGGCAGTACCTTAGGTAGGCCTCAGTGACCAAGGCTGTCGTCTGGCTCATGCCTTAGCTGTGTTAAGTGTGGAAAACGTGCTGGTCCTCAGGCTGGGCCCACAGCCTAGCTTTCGCTTCTGTGAGAGTGCTGTCCCGAGTCTCCTCCTGGAGCCAGTCGTCAGCACGGTGCCTTTTGGCACTGCAGTTCTCTTTCAGTCAAGGAGGCCGTGCGACTGGCAAAGGGAGTCTGCGCAGCACTGCCTTCGCGAGGCTCTGTGACGACTGGGGCACTCAACCCAGGCAAGCCAGAGAGCAGTACGTTGCCCTTGCTATGAACGTGAAGAGCTTTCTCCAGGGGCCTGTTTAGGCTAAGGTTCCTCAGAAGCCAGGAGCCGCCGTTCCGGCACGGAGAGAAGTCATCCTGCGAAATTGGCGAACGAGCTCCTATCCTGTGTGCCCCCAGGAGCGTCGCAGAGTTAAGGCACTCCGTGGTGGAGTATGGCCTCATGGAAACCGCTGCACACCCAACTCCCCCGACGTGAAACACTGGAACTTACCTTGAGGCCTGAGGTCACCTTTCGTTCGGCCGGAGCTGAACCTGGGGTGCCGTGGGAGGAGTTCCTAGAAAGGCATTGCCAGCACGGTTTTCGCTTTGGGAGAACACGCAGCCTCGGCCCACAACGACAGTCCTGCCGTGCAGAGACGTCGGGCCGCTAGTGCTGTTCAAGGCAGCTTTGAAGCCAAGCGCAAGGCGCCTCCAAACGGGGAGAGAGCGAACTCTCCCCTCCGCGTCCCACGTTCAAGCTGAATGACGCAGCATGTTTCTCGGAAGGCTCTGCCGAGCTATCTGGTACAAGGGAGAGAGTGCCTGCCTCTGCTGAGACAGGTTTTGACGTGGGGATTGCTGGGCAGGCGGAAGAGCGTTCCCCAGGCCGTGCAAAGTTGAGGCCTTGGTGATTCTGGATGGTCCCAAGGGTCCGGAATTGTCCCTGGGGAAGCTGTCCTTTTCCCTCTTTTTCCGGCTGGAAGTACACCTCTGGCATCCGACCGCCGTTCGGCGACGTCCTGGGGGAGACGCCCTGGTTTCACTTGTGGCGCACACTGGTGTTTCTCAGAAGAGCCCAAGTTCCTCCCTGCGGGTGGGTGGGGGGGCTTGGCACACCAGCATGGAATGTAAGGCTGTTTAGAACTGCGTACCTTGAGGCCGTGTGAAGGCCGCACGAACGAGAGCTTTCGAGCGAACAGGGCAGCGCTTCGCCGTCACCGTTGCACCTTCACGGAGCTTCGTCGAACGAACGCATTTACTTCCTGGGGCTCAAACACAGCCGAGGAGTTGGAAGGCATAGAGTGAGTGCCCTTTGACAGTTGTTACAACGAACGTGAGTGCACAGTGTCTCGTGAAATACCTTGCACGGTTGAAAGCATTCCGTGAACGCATGCCCCTCCGCTCCCTCTGGCACTCCGAGGTGTTACTAACGGGGGAAATCTGGACTTTCGCTTGAGGCCGGGGTGGGGCGGGGGGACTCACAATTCTTCTGCCGGCGAGCTCCAGAGCGCTCCTGCTGGAGCTCCCAGCAAGGAACTGAGAGCAGCAGGCCTCACACGAGTCAACTCAGACTTCTTCTGTCACGAGTAAACTCAGACTCCTTATGTGAGGCCTTCCGGCAGCAAAGCGAAGGTGCGCGCGAGGAGTGTGCTTCAGGCAGCTTCGGACCCGCCACTGTCTCGTCTACCACGGAGGGGAATCAGGTTTGGCCAGGGTCGCCCAGCTTCATACCTGAGCTCCTACCGGTATCCTCAGTGGTTTCCGATTACCTCAAGGAAACACAACGGGAGGGACAGGGCCCTTCCGTGGAGGCCCTTTTGGGCACAGGGACCTCTGCGTGGGATCTAGTGGGTAAGTATGGCAGTACCTTAGGTAGGCCTCAGTGACCAAGGCTGTCGTCTGGCTCATGCCTTAGCTGTGTTAAGTGTGGAAAACGTGCTGGTCCTCAGGCTGGGCCCACAGCCTAGCTTTCGCTTCTGTGAGAGTGCTGTCCCGAGTCTCCTCCTGGAGCCAGTCGTCAGCACGGTGCCTTTTGGCACTGCAGTTCTCTTTCAGTCAAGGAGGCCGTGCGACTGGCAAAGGGAGTCTGCGCAGCACTGCCTTCGCGAGGCTCTGTGACGACTGGGGCACTCAACCCAGGCAAGCCAGAGAGCAGTACGTTGCCCTTGCTATGAACGTGAAGAGCTTTCTCCAGGGGCCTGTTTAGGCTAAGGTTCCTCAGAAGCCAGGAGCCGCCGTTCCGGCACGGAGAGAAGTCATCCTGCGAAATTGGCGAACGAGCTCCTATCCTGTGTGCCCCCAGGAGCGTCGCAGAGTTAAGGCACTCCGTGGTGGAGTATGGCCTCATGGAAACCGCTGCACACCCAACTCCCCCGACGTGAAACACTGGAACTTACCTTGAGGCCTGAGGTCACCTTTCGTTCGGCCGGAGCTGAACCTGGGGTGCCGTGGGAGGAGTTCCTAGAAAGGCATTGCCAGCACGGTTTTCGCTTTGGGAGAACACGCAGCCTCGGCCCACAACGACAGTCCTGCCGTGCAGAGACGTCGGGCCGCTAGTGCTGTTCAAGGCAGCTTTGAAGCCAAGCGCAAGGCGCCTCCAAACGGGGAGAGAGCGAACTCTCCCCTCCGCGTCCCACGTTCAAGCTGAATGACGCAGCATGTTTCTCGGAAGGCTCTGCCGAGCTATCTGGTACAAGGGAGAGAGTGCCTGCCTCTGCTGAGACAGGTTTTGACGTGGGGATTGCTGGGCAGGCGGAAGAGCGTTCCCCAGGCCGTGCAAAGTTGAGGCCTTGGTGATTCTGGATGGTCCCAAGGGTCCGGAATTGTCCCTGGGGAAGCTGTCCTTTTCCCTCTTTTTCCGGCTGGAAGTACACCTCTGGCATCCGACCGCCGTTCGGCGACGTCCTGGGGGAGACGCCCTGGTTTCACTTGTGGCGCACACTGGTGTTTCTCAGAAGAGCCCAAGTTCCTCCCTGCGGGTGGGTGGGGGGGCTTGGCACACCAGCATGGAATGTAAGGCTGTTTAGAACTGCGTACCTTGAGGCCGTGTGAAGGCCGCACGAACGAGAGCTTTCGAGCGAACAGGGCAGCGCTTCGCCGTCACCGTTGCACCTTCACGGAGCTTCGTCGAACGAACGCATTTACTTCCTGGGGCTCAAACACAGCCGAGGAGTTGGAAGGCATAGAGTGAGTGCCCTTTGACAGTTGTTACAACGAACGTGAGTGCACAGTGTCTCGTGAAATACCTTGCACGGTTGAAAGCATTCCGTGAACGCATGCCCCTCCGCTCCCTCTGGCACTCCGAGGTGTTACTAACGGGGGAAATCTGGACTTTCGCTTGAGGCCGGGGTGGGGCGGGGGGACTCACAATTCTTCTGCCGGCGAGCTCCAGAGCGCTCCTGCTGGAGCTCCCAGCAAGGAACTGAGAGCAGCAGGCCTCACACGAGTCAACTCAGACTTCTTCTGTCACGAGTAAACTCAGACTCCTCATGTGAGGCCTTCCGGCAGCAAAGCGAAGGTGCGCGCGAGGAGTGTGCTTCAGGCAGCTTCGGACCCGCCACTGTCTCGTCTACCACGGAGGGGAATCAGGTTTGGCCAGGGTCGCCCAGCTTCATACCTGAGCTCCTACCGGTATCCTCAGTGGTTTCCGATTACCTCAAGGAAACACAACGGGAGGGACAGGGCCCTTCCGTGGAGGCCCTTTTGGGCACAGGGACCTCTGCGTGGGATCTAGTGGGTAAGTATGGCAGTACCTTAGGTAGGCCTCAGTGACCAAGGCTGTCGTCTGGCTCATGCCTTAGCTGTGTTAAGTGTGGAAAACGTGCTGGTCCTCAGGCTGGGCCCACAGCCTAGCTTTCGCTTCTGTGAGAGTGCTGTCCCGAGTCTCCTCCTGGAGCCAGTCGTCAGCACGGTGCCTTTTGGCACTGCAGTTCTCTTTCAGTCAAGGAGGCCGTGCGACTGGCAAAGGGAGTCTGCGCAGCACTGCCTTCGCGAGGCTCTGTGACGACTGGGGCACTCAACCCAGGCAAGCCAGAGAGCAGTACGTTGCCCTTGCTATGAACGTGAAGAGCTTTCTCCAGGGGCCTGTTTAGGCTAAGGTTCCTCAGAAGCCAGGAGCCGCCGTTCCGGCACGGAGAGAAGTCATCCTGCGAAATTGGCGAACGAGCTCCTATCCTGTGTGCCCCCAGGAGCGTCGCAGAGTTAAGGCACTCCGTGGTGGAGTATGGCCTCATGGAAACCGCTGCACACCCAACTCCCCCGACGTGAAACACTGGAACTTACCTTGAGGCCTGAGGTCACCTTTCGTTCGGCCGGAGCTGAACCTGGGGTGCCGTGGGAGGAGTTCCTAGAAAGGCATTGCCAGCACGGTTTTCGCTTTGGGAGAACACGCAGCCTCGGCCCACAACGACTGTCCTGCCGTGCAGAGACGTCGGGCCGCTAGTGCTGTTCAAGGCAGCTTTGAAGCCAAGCGCAAGGCGCCTCCAAACGGGGAGAGAGCGAACTCTCCCCTCCGCGTCCCACGTTCAAGCTGAATGACGCAGCATGTTTCTCGGAAGGCTCTGCCGAGCTATCTGGTACAAGGGAGAGAGTGCCTGCCTCTGCTGAGACAGGTTTTGACGTGGGGATTGCTGGGCAGGCGGAAGAGCGTTCCCCAGGCCGTGCAAAGTTGAGGCCTTGGTGATTCTGGATGGTCCCAAGGGTCCGGAATTGTCCCTGGGGAAGCTGTCCTTTTCCCTCTTTTTCCGGCTGGAAGTACACCTCTGGCATCCGACCGCCGTTCGGCGACGTCCTGGGGGAGACGCCCTGGTTTCACTTGTGGCGCACACTGGTGTTTCTCAGAAGAGCCCAAGTTCCTCCCTGCGGGTGGGTGGGGGGGCTTGGCACACCAGCATGGAATGTAAGGCTGTTTAGAACTGCGTACCTTGAGGCCGTGTGAAGGCCGCACGAACGAGAGCTTTCGAGCGAACAGGGCAGCGCTTCGCCGTCACCGTTGCACCTTCACGGAGCTTCGTCGAACGAACGCATTTACTTCCTGGGGCTCAAACACAGCCGAGGAGTTGGAAGGCATAGAGTGAGTGCCCTTTGACAGTTGTTACAACGAACGTGAGTGCACAGTGTCTCGTGAAATACCTTGCACGGTTGAAAGCATTCCGTGAACGCATGCCCCTCCGCTCCCTCTGGCACTCCGAGGTGTTACTAACGGGGGAAATCTGGACTTTCGCTTGAGGCCGGGGTGGGGCGGGGGGACTCACAATTCTTCTGCCGGCGAGCTCCAGAGCGCTCCTGCTGGAGCTCCCAGCAAGGAACTGAGAGCAGCAGGCCTCACACGAGTCAACTCAGACTTCTTCTGTCACGAGTAAACTCAGACTCCTCATGTGAGGCCTTCCGGCAGCAAAGCGAAGGTGCGCGCGAGGAGTGTGCTTCAGGCAGCTTCGGACCCGCCACTGTCTCGTCTACCACGGAGGGGAATCAGGTTTGGCCAGGGTCGCCCAGCTTCATACCTGAGCTCCTACCGGTATCCTCAGTGGTTTCCGATTACCTCAAGGAAACACAACGGGAGGGACAGGGCCCTTCCGTGGAGGCCCTTTTGGGCACAGGGACCTCTGCGTGGGATCTAGTGGGTAAGTATGGCAGTACCTTAGGTAGGCCTCAGTGACCAAGGCTGTCGTCTGGCTCATGCCTTAGCTGTGTTAAGTGTGGAAAACGTGCTGGTCCTCAGGCTGGGCCCACAGCCTAGCTTTCGCTTCTGTGAGAGTGCTGTCCCGAGTCTCCTCCTGGAGCCAGTCGTCAGCACGGTGCCTTTTGGCACTGCAGTTCTCTTTCAGTCAAGGAGGCCGTGCGACTGGCAAAGGGAGTCTGCGCAGCACTGCCTTCGCGAGGCTCTGTGACGACTGGGGCACTCAACCCAGGCAAGCCAGAGAGCAGTACGTTGCCCTTGCTATGAACGTGAAGAGCTTTCTCCAGGGGCCTGTTTAGGCTAAGGTTCCTCAGAAGCCAGGAGCCGCCGTTCCGGCACGGAGAGAAGTCATCCTGCGAAATTGGCGAACGAGCTCCTATCCTGTGTGCCCCCAGGAGCGTCGCAGAGTTAAGGCACTCCGTGGTGGAGTATGGCCTCATGGAAACCGCTGCACACCCAACTCCCCCGACGTGAAACACTGGAACTTACCTTGAGGCCTGAGGTCACCTTTCGTTCGGCCGGAGCTGAACCTGGGGTGCCGTGGGAGGAGTTCCTAGAAAGGCATTGCCAGCACGGTTTTCGCTTTGGGAGAACACGCAGCCTCGGCCCACAACGACTGTCCTGCCGTGCAGAGACGTCGGGCCGCTAGTGCTGTTCAAGGCAGCTTTGAAGCCAAGCGCAAGGCGCCTCCAAACGGGGAGAGAGCGAACTCTCCCCTCCGCGTCCCACGTTCAAGCTGAATGACGCAGCATGTTTCTCGGAAGGCTCTGCCGAGCTATCTGGTACAAGGGAGAGAGTGCCTGCCTCTGCTGAGACAGGTTTTGACGTGGGGATTGCTGGGCAGGCGGAAGAGCGTTCCCCAGGCCGTGCAAAGTTGAGGCCTTGGTGATTCTGGATGGTCCCAAGGGTCCGGAATTGTCCCTGGGGAAGCTGTCCTTTTCCCTCTTTTTCCGGCTGGAAGTACACCTCTGGCATCCGACCGCCGTTCGGCGACGTCCTGGGGGAGACGCCCTGGTTTCACTTGTGGCGCACACTGGTGTTTCTCAGAAGAGCCCAAGTTCCTCCCTGCGGGTGGGTGGGGGGGCTTGGCACACCAGCATGGAATGTAAGGCTGTTTAGAACTGCGTACCTTGAGGCCGTGTGAAGGCCGCACGAACGAGAGCTTTCGAGCGAACAGGGCAGCGCTTCGCCGTCACCGTTGCACCTTCACGGAGCTTCGTCGAACGAACGCATTTACTTCCTGGGGCTCAAACACAGCCGAGGAGTTGGAAGGCATAGAGTGAGTGCCCTTTGACAGTTGTTACAACGAACGTGAGTGCACAGTGTCTCGTGAAATACCTTGCACGGTTGAAAGCATTCCGTGAACGCATGCCCCTCCGCTCCCTCTGGCACTCCGAGGTGTTACTAACGGGGGAAATCTGGACTTTCGCTTGAGGCCGGGGTGGGGCGGGGGGACTCACAATTCTTCTGCCGGCGAGCTCCAGAGCGCTCCTGCTGGAGCTCCCAGCAAGGAACTGAGAGCAGCAGGCCTCACACGAGTCAACTCAGACTTCTTCTGTCACGAGTAAACTCAGACTCCTTATGTGAGGCCTTCCGGCAGCAAAGCGAAGGTGCGCGCGAGGAGTGTGCTTCAGGCAGCTTCGGACCCGCCACTGTCTCGTCTACCACGGAGGGGAATCAGGTTTGGCCAGGGTCGCCCAGCTTCATACCTGAGCTCCTACCGGTATCCTCAGTGGTTTCCGATTACCTCAAGGAAACACAACGGGAGGGACAGGGCCCTTCCGTGGAGGCCCTTTTGGGCACAGGGACCTCTGCGTGGGATCTAGTGGGTAAGTATGGCAGTACCTTAGGTAGGCCTCAGTGACCAAGGCTGTCGTCTGGCTCATGCCTTAGCTGTGTTAAGTGTGGAAAACGTGCTGGTCCTCAGGCTGGGCCCACAGCCTAGCTTTCGCTTCTGTGAGAGTGCTGTCCCGAGTCTCCTCCTGGAGCCAGTCGTCAGCACGGTGCCTTTTGGCACTGCAGTTCTCTTTCAGTCAAGGAGGCCGTGCGACTGGCAAAGGGAGTCTGCGCAGCACTGCCTTCGCGAGGCTCTGTGACGACTGGGGCACTCAACCCAGGCAAGCCAGAGAGCAGTACGTTGCCCTTGCTATGAACGTGAAGAGCTTTCTCCAGGGGCCTGTTTCGGCTAAGGTTCCTCAGAAGCCAGGAGCCGCCGTTCCGGCACGGAGAGAAGTCATCCTGCGAAATTGGCGAACGAGCTCCTATCCTGTGTGCCCCCAGGAGCGTCGCAGAGTTAAGGCACTCCGTGGTGGAGTATGGCCTCATGGAAACCGCTGCACACCCAACTCCCCCGACGTGAAACACTGGAACTTACCTTGAGGCCTGAGGTCACCTTTCGTTCGGCCGGAGCTGAACCTGGGGTGCCGTGGGAGGAGTTCCTAGAAAGGCATTGCCAGCACGGTTTTCGCTTTGGGAGAACACGCAGCCTCGGCCCACAACGACAGTCCTGCCGTGCAGAGACGTCGGGCCGCTAGTGCTGTTCAAGGCAGCTTTGAAGCCAAGCGCAAGGCGCCTCCAAACGGGGAGAGAGCGAACTCTCCCCTCCGCGTCCCACGTTCAAGCTGAATGACGCAGCATGTTTCTCGGAAGGCTCTGCCGAGCTATCTAGTACAAGGGAGAGAGTGCCTGCCTCTGCTGAGACAGGTTTTGACGTGGGGATTGCTGGGCAGGCGGAAGAGCGTTCCCCAGGCCGTGCAAAGTTGAGGCCTTGGTGATTCTGGATGGTCCCAAGGGTCCGGAATTGTCCCTGGGGAAGCTGTCCTTTTCCCTCTTTTTCCGGCTGGAAGTACACCTCTGGCATCCGACCGCCGTTCGGCGACGTCCTGGGGGAGACGCCCTGGTTTCACTTGTGGCGCACACTGGTGTTTCTCAGAAGAGCCCAAGTTCCTCCCTGCGGGTGGGTGGGGGGGCTTGGCACACCAGCATGGAATGTAAGGCTGTTTAGAACTGCGTACCTTGAGGCCGTGTGAAGGCCGCACGAACGAGAGCTTTCGAGCGAACAGGGCAGCGCTTCGCCGTCACCGTTGCACCTTCACGGAGCTTCGTCGAACGAACGCATTTACTTCCTGGGGCTCAAACACAGCCGAGGAGTTGGAAGGCATAGAGTGAGTGCCCTTTGACAGTTGTTACAACGAACGTGAGTGCACAGTGTCTCGTGAAATACCTTGCACGGTTGAAAGCATTCCGTGAACGCATGCCCCTCCGCTCCCTCTGGCACTCCGAGGTGTTACTAACGGGGGAAATCTGGACTTTCGCTTGAGGCCGGGGTGGGGCGGGGGGACTCACAATTCTTCTGCCGGCGAGCTCCAGAGCGCTCCTGCTGGAGCTCCCAGCAAGGAACTGAGAGCAGCAGGCCTCACACGAGTCAACTCAGACTTCTTCTGTCACGAGTAAACTCAGACTCCTCATGTGAGGCCTTCCGGCAGCAAAGCGAAGGTGCGCGCGAGGAGTGTGCTTCAGGCAGCTTCGGACCCGCCACTGTCTCGTCTACCACGGAGGGGAATCAGGTTTGGCCAGGGTCGCCCAGCTTCATACCTGAGCTCCTACCGGTATCCTCAGTGGTTTCCGATTACCTCAAGGAAACACAACGGGAGGGACAGGGCCCTTCCGTGGAGGCCCTTTTGGGCACAGGGACCTCTGCGTGGGATCTAGTGGGTAAGTATGGCAGTACCTTAGGTAGGCCTCAGTGACCAAGGCTGTCGTCTGGCTCATGCCTTAGCTGTGTTAAGTGTGGAAAACGTGCTGGTCCTCAGGCTGGGCCCACAGCCTAGCTTTCGCTTCTGTGAGAGTGCTGTCCCGAGTCTCCTCCTGGAGCCAGTCGTCAGCACGGTGCCTTTTGGCACTGCAGTTCTCTTTCAGTCAAGGAGGCCGTGCGACTGGCAAAGGGAGTCTGCGCAGCACTGCCTTCGCGAGGCTCTGTGACGACTGGGGCACTCAACCCAGGCAAGCCAGAGAGCAGTACGTTGCCCTTGCTATGAACGTGAAGAGCTTTCTCCAGGGGCCTGTTTAGGCTAAGGTTCCTCAGAAGCCAGGAGCCGCCGTTCCGGCACGGAGAGAAGTCATCCTGCGAAATTGGCGAACGAGCTCCTATCCTGTGTGCCCCCAGGAGCGTCGCAGAGTTAAGGCACTCCGTGGTGGAGTATGGCCTCATGGAAACCGCTGCACACCCAACTCCCCCGACGTGAAACACTGGAACTTACCTTGAGGCCTGAGGTCACCTTTCGTTCGGCCGGAGCTGAACCTGGGGTGCCGTGGGAGGAGTTCCTAGAAAGGCATTGCCAGCACGGTTTTCGCTTTGGGAGAACACGCAGCCTCGGCCCACAACGACAGTCCTGCCGTGCAGAGACGTCGGGCCGCTAGTGCTGTTCAAGGCAGCTTTGAAGCCAAGCGCAAGGCGCCTCCAAACGGGGAGAGAGCGAACTCTCCCCTCCGCGTCCCACGTTCAAGCTGAATGACGCAGCATGTTTCTCGGAAGGCTCTGCCGAGCTATCTAGTACAAGGGAGAGAGTGCCTGCCTCTGCTGAGACAGGTTTTGACGTGGGGATTGCTGGGCAGGCGGAAGAGCGTTCCCCAGGCCGTGCAAAGTTGAGGCCTTGGTGATTCTGGATGGTCCCAAGGGTCCGGAATTGTCCCTGGGGAAGCTGTCCTTTTCCCTCTTTTTCCGGCTGGAAGTACACCTCTGGCATCCGACCGCCGTTCGGCGACGTCCTGGGGGAGACGCCCTGGTTTCACTTGTGGCGCACACTGGTGTTTCTCAGAAGAGCCCAAGTTCCTCCCTGCGGGTGGGTGGGGGGGCTTGGCACACCAGCATGGAATGTAAGGCTGTTTAGAACTGCGTACCTTGAGGCCGTGTGAAGGCCGCACGAACGAGAGCTTTCGAGCGAACAGGGCAGCGCTTCGCCGTCACCGTTGCACCTTCACGGAGCTTCGTCGAACGAACGCATTTACTTCCTGGGGCTCAAACACAGCCGAGGAGTTGGAAGGCATAGAGTGAGTGCCCTTTGACAGTTGTTACAACGAACGTGAGTGCACAGTGTCTCGTGAAATACCTTGCACGGTTGAAAGCATTCCGTGAACGCATGCCCCTCCGCTCCCTCTGGCACTCCGAGGTGTTACTAACGGGGGAAATCTGGACTTTCGCTTGAGGCCGGGGTGGGGCGGGGGGACTCACAATTCTTCTGCCGGCGAGCTCCAGAGCGCTCCTGCTGGAGCTCCCAGCAAGGAACTGAGAGCAGCAGGCCTCACACGAGTCAACTCAGACTTCTTCTGTCACGAGTAAACTCAGACTCCTCATGTGAGGCCTTCCGGCAGCAAAGCGAAGGTGCGCGCGAGGAGTGTGCTTCAGGCAGCTTCGGACCCGCCACTGTCTCGTCTACCACGGAGGGGAATCAGGTTTGGCCAGGGTCGCCCAGCTTCATACCTGAGCTCCTACCGGTATCCTCAGTGGTTTCCGATTACCTCAAGGAAACACAACGGGAGGGACAGGGCCCTTCCGTGGAGGCCCTTTTGGGCACAGGGACCTCTGCGTGGGATCTAGTGGGTAAGTATGGCAGTACCTTAGGTAGGCCTCAGTGACCAAGGCTGTCGTCTGGCTCATGCCTTAGCTGTGTTAAGTGTGGAAAACGTGCTGGTCCTCAGGCTGGGCCCACAGCCTAGCTTTCGCTTCTGTGAGAGTGCTGTCCCGAGTCTCCTCCTGGAGCCAGTCGTCAGCACGGTGCCTTTTGGCACTGCAGTTCTCTTTCAGTCAAGGAGGCCGTGCGACTGGCAAAGGGAGTCTGCGCAGCACTGCCTTCGCGAGGCTCTGTGACGACTGGGGCACTCAACCCAGGCAAGCCAGAGAGCAGTACGTTGCCCTTGCTATGAACGTGAAGAGCTTTCTCCAGGGGCCTGTTTAGGCTAAGGTTCCTCAGAAGCCAGGAGCCGCCGTTCCGGCACGGAGAGAAGTCATCCTGCGAAATTGGCGAACGAGCTCCTATCCTGTGTGCCCCCAGGAGCGTCGCAGAGTTAAGGCACTCCGTGGTGGAGTATGGCCTCATGGAAACCGCTGCACACCCAACTCCCCCGACGTGAAACACTGGAACTTACCTTGAGGCCTGAGGTCACCTTTCGTTCGGCCGGAGCTGAACCTGGGGTGCCGTGGGAGGAGTTCCTAGAAAGGCATTGCCAGCACGGTTTTCGCTTTGGGAGAACACGCAGCCTCGGCCCACAACGACAGTCCTGCCGTGCAGAGACGTCGGGCCGCTAGTGCTGTTCAAGGCAGCTTTGAAGCCAAGCGCAAGGCGCCTCCAAACGGGGAGAGAGCGAACTCTCCCCTCCGCGTCCCACGTTCAAGCTGAATGACGCAGCATGTTTCTCGGAAGGCTCTGCCGAGCTATCTGGTACAAGGGAGAGAGTGCCTGCCTCTGCTGAGACAGGTTTTGACGTGGGGATTGCTGGGCAGGCGGAAGAGCGTTCCCCAGGCCGTGCAAAGTTGAGGCCTTGGTGATTCTGGATGGTCCCAAGGGTCCGGAATTGTCCCTGGGGAAGCTGTCCTTTTCCCTCTTTTTCCGGCTGGAAGTACACCTCTGGCATCCGACCGCCGTTCGGCGACGTCCTGGGGGAGACGCCCTGGTTTCACTTGTGGCGCACACTGGTGTTTCTCAGAAGAGCCCAAGTTCCTCCCTGCGGGTGGGTGGGGGGGCTTGGCACACCAGCATGGAATGTAAGGCTGTTT
>NW_026783384.1:0-9767 GCF_949774975.1 Lagenorhynchus albirostris | reverse complement strand
GCATAAGTTGGTTTTCTAAATTTGAGACCCTGTTCTGTTTTGTAATTCAGTTCCTGTGTAGCCAAGGTTACATTCCGTGTATTAGTGATATCTTATGATGTTTCTTTTCCTGTGTGACTTATTTCAGTTAGAATCATCATACCTGAATCCACTCATTATGCTGCTACGGGCCTGATGACATAGATTTCATTGCTGAGTGATACTGCATTGTACGTAAGTACCACAACTTCTTTATCCATTTTTCACTTTCTGCGATATTGAACTTGTACCGTAAACCAGGTTCTTGTAAACAGAGCTGTCCCAACCTTTGGGGTGGCTGTGTCTTTTGATTTTAATTTCCCTAAGCTATAGGACCATAAGTGGAAGTGCCCTAGGCTCTGTTGCTTTGTTTTTTAGATGTTTCAGGAAACACCATACACTTCTCCCGAGTGGCTGTTGGCAATTGACATCCCGCCCATCAGCATAACAAGGCTCCCAGTTCTCCATGGCCTGTCCTGCCTTTCTGGATTTTACACTTTTTTCAGATGGCCCTTTTGACCGTGGGGAATTGAGACTTCATTGTAGTGCAGATTTCCTTTGCAAGCTTGCTTGGTTGGCCAAAAAGGGCGTATGCGTTTTTTCCTGAATATATTCAGGAAAAAACGCATACGCCCTTTTTGGCCAAGTGCATCATTGTGGACGTTCTGCCTCTTTTCCTATGCTTTCAATGCAATTCCAGTCTACCTCCTGAAATCGGTTTCCTGCAATTCTGCCCCGCTTTCAAGTCCTCTTGGCAGCCTTACTTCAGTATATTTTTGGACGATAGCTGTCATTTATAACTCTGCAGGTTTGTGAATTACAGTGCCCCTGAGCTCCTTTCTTCAAGTCGCTTTCTCGTGAGCTGGCCGCAACACCGCAGGATGGCTTCAGGCCCTAATCTGGTTCCGGCACGGCACGCTGAGCCTTTGGTTAATTCCTCTTCCTGGTGGGAAATGAGAGTTAAATTTGCCCGTCCAGACACCTCCAGCTAGTCTCTCATTGGTTCTCCCTATTCCTGTTCATCTTCCGCAGAAATTGCAAACTGGGCCAAACAGGAGGTTAAAGGCACTGACTCTCCAAGTCGGGAGAGTGTTAGTAAAGCGTCTGGAATGTTGCACCCGAGTACCAGGGGACGAAAACTGACACATATTGGAACACGTCTCCCGATCACACGGTTGATCATACTCTGGGTTCCACATGCATGTTTTAGCTGAAGGAAGAATACCTTCAACCTGGAGAGTTGAGACCCGTGGAATGGGTACCATGCAATATGACTTCAAAGGGTCTTCATTTGCTCACCGAACCTCTCCAATCCTATCACTGCTGCGTTTATGCCCCTGTACACACACTTGATTCTCTTTCAGAGACATAGCAATCCATAGGTTTTAAGATACTTCCTAGTCAGGTACACTCTTAGGCATTTAATATGGGGTGTTGAGTCCATTTCGTTGAGCAAGGAGTAGCTCTTGTCTATTCCATATTTGGCTTAAGGAACTTTATCTGTGCTCATTTCAATCTCTGGTTTTATGCAGCACCCCAACTCACCTTTCCCCTTAAGCAAGCATAAGTTGGTTTTCTAAATTTGAGACCCTGTTCTGTTTTGTAATTCAGTTCCTGTGTAGCCAAGGTTACATTCCGTGTATTAGTGATATCTTATGATGTTTCTTTTCCTGTGTGACTTATTTCAGTTAGAATCATCATACCTGAATCCACTCATTATGCTGCTACGGGCCTGATGACATAGATTTCATTGCTGAGTGATACTGCATTGTACGTAAGTACCACAACTTCTTTATCCATTTTTCACTTTCTGCGATATTGAACTTGTACCGTAAACCAGGTTCTTGTAAACAGAGCCGTCCCAACCTTTGGGGTGGCTGTGTCTTTTGATTTTAATTTCCCTAAGCTATAGGACCATAAGTGGAAGTGCCCTAGGCTCTGTTGCTTTGTTTTTTAGATGTTTCAGGAAACACCATACACTTCTCCCGAGTGGCTGTTGGCAATTGACATCCCGCCCATCAGCATAACAAGGCTCCCAGGTCTCCATGGCCTGTCCTGCCTTTCTGGATTTTACACTTTTTTCAGATGGCCCTTTTGACCGGGGGGAAGTGAGACTTCATTGTAGTGCAGATTTCCTTTGCAAGCTTGCTTGGTTGGCCAAAAAGGGCGTATGCGTTTTTTCCTGAATATATTCAGGAAAAAACGCATACGCCCTTTTTGGCCAAGTGCATCATTGTGGACGTTCTGCCTCTTTTCCTATGCTTTCAATGCAATTCCAGTCTACCTCCTGAAATCGGTTTCCTGCAATTCTGCCCCGCTTTCAAGTCCTCTTGGCAGCCTTACTTCAGTATATTTTTGGACGATAGCTGTCATTTATAACTCTGCAGGTTTGTGAATTACAGTGCCCCTGAGCTCCTTTCTTCAAGTCGCTTTCTCGTGAGCTGGCCGCAACACCGCAGGATGGCTTCAGGCCCTAATCTGGTTCCGGCACGGCACGCTGAGGCTTTGGTTAATTCCTCTTCCTGGTGGGAAATGAGAGTTAAATTTGCCCGTCCAGACACCTCCAGCTAGTCTGTCATTGGTTCTCCCTATTCCTGTTCATCTTCCGCAGAAATTGCAAACTGGGCCAAACAGGAGGTTAAAGGCACTGACTCTCCAAGTCGGGAGAGTGTTAGTAAAGCGTCTGGAATGTTGCACCCGAGTACCAGGGGACGAAAACTGACACATATTGGAACACGTCTCCCGATCACACGGTTGATCATACTCTGGGTTCCACATGCATGTTTTAGCTGAAGGAAGAATACCTTCAACCTGGAGAGTTGAGACCCGTGGAATGGGTACCATGCAATATGACTTCAAAGGGTCTTCATTTGCTCACCGAACCTCTCCAATCCTATCACTGCTGCGTTTATGCCCCTGTACACACACTTGATTCTCTTTCAGAGACATAGCAATCCATAGGTTTTAAGATACTTCCTAGTCAGGTACACTCTTAGGCATTTAATATGGGGTGTTGAGTCCATTTCGTTGAGCAAGGAGTAGCTCTTGTCTATTCCATATTTGGCTTAAGGAACTTTATCTGTGCTCATTTCAATCTCTGGTTTTATGCAGCACCCCAACTCACCTTTCCCCTTAAGCAAGCATAAGTTGGTTTTCTAAATTTGAGACCCTGTTCTGTTTTGTAATTCAGTTCCTGTGTAGCCAAGGTTACATTCCGTGTATTAGTGATATCTTATGATGTTTCTTTTCCTGTGTGACTTATTTCAGTTAGAATCATCGTACCTGAATCCACTCATTATGCTGCTACGGGCCTGATGACATAGATTTCATTGCTGAGTGATACTGCATTGTACGTAAGTACCACAACTTCTTTATCCATTTTTCACTTTCTGCGATATTGAACTTGTACCGTAAACCAGGTTCTTGTAAACAGAGCCGTCCCAACCTTTGGGGTGGCTGTGTCTTTTTGATTTTAATTTCCCTAAGCTATAGGACCATAAGTGGAAGTGCCCTAGGCTCTGTTGCTTTGTTTTTTAGATGTTTCAGGAAACACCATACACTTCTCCCGAGTGGCTGTTGGCAATTTACATCCCGCCCATCAGCATAACAAGGCTCCCAGTTCTCCATGGCCTGTTCTGCCTTTCTGGATTTTACACTTTTTCAGATGGCCCTTTTGACCGGGGGGAAGTGAGACTTCACTGTAGTGCAGATTTCCTTTGCAAGCTTGCTTGGTTGGCCAAAAAGGGCGTATGCGATTTTTCCTGAATATATTCAGGAAAAAACGCATACGCCCTTTTTGGCCAAGTGCATCATTGTGGACGTTCTGCCTCTTTTCCTATGCTTTAAATGCAATTCCAGTCTACCTCCTGAAATCGGTTTCCTGCAATTCTGTCCCGCTTTCAAGTCCTCTTGGCAGCCTTACTTCAGTATATTTTTGGACGATAGCTGTCATTTATAACTCTGCAGGTTTGTGAATTACAGTGTCCCTGAGCTCCTTTCTTCAACTCGCTTTCTCGTGAGCTGGCCGCAACACCGCAGGATGGCTTCAGGCCCTAATCTGGTTCCGGCACGGCACGCTGAGCCTTTGGTTAATTCCTCTTCCTGGTGGGAAATGAGAGTTAAATTTGCCCGTCCAGACACCTCCAGCTAGTCTGTCATTGGTTCTCCCTATTCCTGTTCATCTTCCGCAGAAATTGCAAACTGGGCCAAACAGGAGGTTAAAGGCACTGACTCTCCAAGTCGGGAGAGTGTTAGTAAAGCGTCTGGAATGTTGCACCCGAGTATCAGGGGACGAAAACTGAGACATATTGGAACACGTCTCCCGATCACACGGTTGATCATACTCTGGGTTCCACATGCATGTTTTAGCTGAAGGAAGAATACCTTAAACCTGGAGAGTTGAGACCCGTGGAATGGGTACCATGCAATATGACTTCAAAGGGTCTTCATTTGCTCACCGAACCTCTCCAATCCTATCACTGCTGCGTTTATGCCCCTGTACACACACTTGATTCTCTTTCAGAGACATAGCAATCCATAGGTTTTAAGATACTTCCTAGTCAGGTACACTCTTAGGCATTTAATATGGGGTGTTGAGTCCATTTCGTTGAGCAAGGAGTAGCTCTTGTCTATTCCATATTTGGCTTAAGGAACTTTATCTGTGCTCATTTCAATCTCTGGTTTTATGCAGCACCCCAACTCACCTTTCCCCTTAAGCAAGCATAAGTTGGTTTTCTAAATTTGAGACCCTGTTCTGTTTTGTAATTCAGTTCCTGTGTAGCCAAGGTTACATTCCGTGTATTAGTGATATCTTATGATGTTTCTTTTCCTGTGTGACTTATTTCAGTTAGAATCATTGTACCTGAATCCACTCATTATGCTGCTACGGGCCTGATGACATAGATTTCATTGCTGAGTGATACTGCATTGTACGTAAGTACCACAACTTCTTTATCCACTTTTCACTTTCTGCGATATTGAACTTGTACCGTAAACCAGGTTCTTGTAAACAGAGCCGTCCCAACCTTTGGGGTGGCTGTGTCTTTTTGATTTTAATTTCCCTAAGCTATAGGACCATAAGTGGAAGTGCCCTAGGCTCTGTTGCTTTGTTTTTTAGATGTTTCAGGAAACACCATACACTTCTCCCGAGTGGCTGTTGGCAATTTACATCCCGCCCATCAGCATAACAAGGCTCCCAGTTCTCCATGGCCTGTCCTGCCTTTCTGGATTTTACACTTTTTTCAGATGGCCCTTTTGACCGGGGGGAAGTGAGACTTCATTGTAGTGCAGATTTCCTTTGCAAGCTTGCTTGGTTGGCCAAAAAGGGCGTATGCGTTTTTTCCTGAATATATTCAGGAAAAAACGCATACGCCCTTTTTGGCCAAGTGCATCATTGTGGACGTTCTGCCTCTTTTCCTATGCTTTCAATGCAATTCCAGTCTACCTCCTGAAATCGGTTTCCTGCAATTCTGCCCCGCTTTCAAGTCCTCTTGGCAGCCTTACTTCAGTATATTTTTGGACGATAGCTGTCATTTATAACTCTGCAGGTTTGTGAATTACAGTGCCCCTGAGCTCCTTTCTTCAAGTCGCTTTCTCGTGAGCTGGCCGCAACACCGCAGGATGGCTTCAGGCCCTAATCTGGTTCCGGCACGGCACGCTGAGCCTTTGGTTAATTCCTCTTCCTGGTGGGAAATGAGAGTTAAATTTGCCCGTCCAGACACCTCCAGCTAGTCTGTCATTGGTTCTCCCTATTCCTGTTCATCTTCCGCAGAAATTGCAAACTGGGCCAAACAGGAGGTTAAAGGCACTGACTCTCCAAGTCGGGAGAGTGTTAGTAAAGCGTCTGGAATGTTGCACCCGAGTACCAGGGGACGAAAACTGACACATATTGGAACACGTCTCCCGATCACACGGTTGATCATACTCTGGGTTCCACATGCATGTTTTAGCTGAAGGAAGAATACCTTCAACCTGGAGAGTTGAGACCCGTGGAATGGGTACCATGCAATATGACTTCAAAGGGTCTTCATTTGCTCACCGAACCTCTCCAATCCTATCACTGCTGCGTTTATGCCCCTGTACACACACTTGATTCTCTTTCAGAGACATAGCAATCCATAGGTTTTAAGATACTTCCTAGTCAGGTACACTCTTAGGCATTTAATATGGGGTGTTGAGTCCATTTCGTTGAGCAAGGAGTAGCTCTTGTCTATTCCATATTTGGCTTAAGGAACTTTATCTGTGCTCATTTCAATCTCTGGTTTTATGCAGCACCCCAACTCACCTTTCCCCTTAAGCAAGCATAAGTTGGTTTTCTAAATTTGAGACCCTGTTCTGTTTTGTAATTCAGTTCCTGTGTAGCCAAGGTTACATTCCGTGTATTAGTGATATCTTATGATGTTTCTTTTCCTGTGTGACTTATTTCAGTTAGAATCATCGTACCTGAATCCACTCATTATGCTGCTACGGGCCTGATGACATAGATTTCATTGCTGAGTGATACTGCATTGTACGTAAGTACCACAACTTCTTTATCCATTTTTCACTTTCTGCGATATTGAACTTGTACCGTAAACCAGGTTCTTGTAAACAGAGCCGTCCCAACCTTTGGGGTGGCTGTGTCTTTTTGATTTTAATTTCCCTAAGCTATAGGACCATAAGTGGAAGTGCCCTAGGCTCTGTTGCTTTGTTTTTTAGATGTTTCAGGAAACACCATACACTTCTCCCGAGTGGCTGTTGGCAATTTACATCCCGCCCATCAGCATAACAAGGCTCCCAGTTCTCCATGGCCTGTTCTGCCTTTCTGGATTTTACACTTTTTCAGATGGCCCTTTTGACCGGGGGGAAGTGAGACTTCACTGTAGTGCAGATTTCCTTTGCAAGCTTGCTTGGTTGGCCAAAAAGGGCGTATGCGATTTTTCCTGAATATATTCAGGAAAAAACGCATACGCCCTTTTTGGCCAAGTGCATCATTGTGGACGTTCTGCCTCTTTTCCTATGCTTTAAATGCAATTCCAGTCTACCTCCTGAAATCGGTTTCCTGCAATTCTGTCCCGCTTTCAAGTCCTCTTGGCAGCCTTACTTCAGTATATTTTTGGACGATAGCTGTCATTTATAACTCTGCAGGTTTGTGAATTACAGTGTCCCTGAGCTCCTTTCTTCAACTCGCTTTCTCGTGAGCTGGCCGCAACACCGCAGGATGGCTTCAGGCCCTAATCTGGTTCCGGCACGGCACGCTGAGCCTTTGGTTAATTCCTCTTCCTGGTGGGAAATGAGAGTTAAATTTGCCCGTCCAGACACCTCCAGCTAGTCTGTCATTGGTTCTCCCTATTCCTGTTCATCTTCCGCAGAAATTGCAAACTGGGCCAAACAGGAGGTTAAAGGCACTGACTCTCCAAGTCGGGAGAGTGTTAGTAAAGCGTCTGGAATGTTGCACCCGAGTATCAGGGGACGAAAACTGAGACATATTGGAACACGTCTCCCGATCACACGGTTGATCATACTCTGGGTTCCACATGCATGTTTTAGCTGAAGGAAGAATACCTTAAACCTGGAGAGTTGAGACCCGTGGAATGGGTACCATGCAATATGACTTCAAAGGGTCTTCATTTGCTCACCGAACCTCTCCAATCCTATCACTGCTGCGTTTATGCCCCTGTACACACACTTGATTCTCTTTCAGAGACATAGCAATCCATAGGTTTTAAGATACTTCCTAGTCAGGTACACTCTTAGGCATTTAATATGGGGTGTTGAGTCCATTTCGTTGAGCAAGGAGTAGCTCTTGTCTATTCCATATTTGGCTTAAGGAACTTTATCTGTGCTCATTTCAATCTCTGGTTTTATGCAGCACCCCAACTCACCTTTCCCCTTAAGCAAGCATAAGTTGGTTTTCTAAATTTGAGACCCTGTTCTGTTTTGTAATTCAGTTCCTGTGTAGCCAAGGTTACATTCCGTGTATTAGTGATATCTTATGATGTTTCTTTTCCTGTGTGACTTATTTCAGTTAGAATCATTGTACCTGAATCCACTCATTATGCTGCTACGGGCCTGATGACATAGATTTCATTGCTGAGTGATACTGCATTGTACGTAAGTACCACAACTTCTTTATCCACTTTTCACTTTCTGCGATATTGAACTTGTACCGTAAACCAGGTTCTTGTAAACAGAGCCGTCCCAACCTTTGGGGTGGCTGTGTCTTTTTGATTTTAATTTCCCTAAGCTATAGGACCATAAGTGGAAGTGCCCTAGGCTCTGTTGCTTTGTTTTTTAGATGTTTCAGGAAACACCATACACTTCTCCCGAGTGGCTGTTGGCAATTTACATCCCGCCCATCAGCATAACAAGGCTCCCAGTTCTCCATGGCCTGTCCTGCCTTTCTGGATTTTACACTTTTTTCAGATGGCCCTTTTGACCGGGGGGAAGTGAGACTTCATTGTAGTGCAGATTTCCTTTGCAAGCTTGCTTGGTTGGCCAAAAAGGGCGTATGCGTTTTTTCCTGAATATATTCAGGAAAAAACGCATACGCCCTTTTTGGCCAAGTGCATCATTGTGGACGTTCTGCCTCTTTTCCTATGCTTTAAATGCAATTCCAGTCTACCTCCTGAAATCGGTTTCCTGCAATTCTGCCCCGCTTTCAAGTCCTCTTGGCAGCCTTACTTCAGTATATTTTTGGACGATAGCTGTCATTTATAACTCTGCAGGTTTGTGAATTACAGTGCCCCTGAGCTCCTTTCTTCAACTCGCTTTCTCGTGAGCTGGCCGCAACACCGCAGGATGGCTTCAGGCCCTAATCTTGTTCTGGCACGGCATGCTGAGCCTTTAGTTAATTCCTCTTCCTGGTGGGAAATGAGAGTTAAATTTGCCCGTCCAGACACCTCCAGCTAGTCTCTCATTGGTTCTCCCTATTCCTGTTCATCTTCCGCAGAAATTGCAAACTGGGCCAAACAGGAGTTTAAAGGCACTTACTCTCCAAGTCGGGAGAGTGTTAGTAAAGCGTCTGGAATGTTGCACCCGAGTACCAGGGGACGAAAACTGACACATATTGGAACACGTCTCCCGATCACACGGTTGATCATACTCTGGGTTCCACATGCATGTTTTAGCTGAAGGAAGAATACCTTAAACCTGGAGAGTTGAGACCCGTGGAATGGGTACCATGCAATATGACTTCAAAGGGTCTTCATTTGCTCACCGAACTTCTCCAATCCTATCACTGCTGCGTTTAGGCCCCTGTACACACGCCTGATTCTCTTTCAGAGACATAGCAATCCATAGGTTTTAAGATACTTCCTAGTCAGGTACACTCTTAGGCATTTAATATGGGGTGTTGAGTCCATTTCGTTGAGCAAGGAGTAGCTCTTGTCTATTCCATATTTGGCTTAAGGAACTTTATCTGTGCTCATTTCAATCTCTGGTTTTATGCAGCACCCCAACTCACCTTTCCCCTTAAGCAAGCATAAGTTGGTTTTCTACATTTGAGACCCTGTTCTGTTTTGTAATTCAGTTCCTGTGTAGCCAAGGTTACATTCCGTGTATTAGTGATATCTTATGATGTTTCTTTTCCTGTGTGACTTATTTCAGTTAGAATCATCGTACCTGAATCCACTCATTATGCTGCTACGGGCCTGATGACATAGATTTCATTGCTGAGTGATACTGCATTGTACGTAAGTACCACAAATTCTTTATCCATTTTTCACTTTCTGCGATATTGAACTTGTACCGTAAACCAGGTTCTTGTAAAC